>NW_015545562.1:726617-749021 GCF_001515605.1 Sinocyclocheilus anshuiensis | reverse complement strand
AAAAAGATTTTTCAGGTTTTTTCAGGTGTCAGGTTTTTAGCCATTATATTCAGCAAGGATGCATTCAATTAACATACAAAAAATTATATTTCGAATAAATGCTTTTCTTTTGAACATTCTATTCATTAAAGAATCCTGAAAAGATGTATAAAGGTTTCCTAAAAATATTATGTAGCACATCATTGAAAATAATAAGAAATATTTCTTAAGCACCAAATCAGCATATTACCGTAGAATGATTTTTTGAAAGATCATGTAACACTGAAGACTGTAGTAATGATTGCTGAAAATTATGCTTTGCCATCACATTAATAAATTACATTTTAAAACATTAAAATAGAAAACAGTTAGTTTAAATTGTAAAATATTTCACAATATTACTGTTGTTTCTGATCAAATAAATGCAGAATTGGTGAGCATGCAAGACTTCTTTCAAACACACTTTCAACCTTACAGACCCCAAACTTTTCAATGGTATCATTTTCAAAAGTAGATTACTAAAAAACAGTGTTAGACGGATAACATTAACTACCTGTGGTTCTCCACAGATATCGATGCAGTGGGCCCCATTCTCTATGCAGGCCTTCACCACGGGCTCTCCATAGAATCTGTACTGTTGAGAGAAGACACCTCAGAACCACGGCATTTCACAGTCAACAGTTCTCTCAGAATAACACAACTCCATTTATCATTTTTTGTCATAGAGCTATCGTTGGCCTATGGGTGCACTGGGACAGGTGTGAATGCACAGATGTGTAAACTGACCCTTTCCTGTGCTTTTTTACAATAGTCTTTGTGGACTTACTGGTCCCACGCAGTTGAGCACAATGATTCCTTGTTTGCACATGATGGCCAACGACTCCGGCTCGGCTACATCTGCTACAATAACCTCCACACACTTCAGCTCTGGTTTACCTGCAGACAAATGATGGAATGTCAGAGACAAATGGATCTTTCTTCTCTAACAGCTCAAAATGCTGCAAATTATAACATTTTATGTAATACATAGACAGAACAACAGATAGACAGACAGACAGACAGACAGACATAGATAGATAGATAGATCACTGTATCCCTTTACTCTATAACCTATTGCATAGCTAGCTTTAAAATCCTCGATTATCAGTACAGCCTATTCCAGATGATGATGGGATTGTCCAAACATTATGCCTTTAATCAACAATATTCTCAAACCCTGTAATCCCATTTGATAATCTCAACAGACAAAATCTGCTGAAGCTCATCTAATGCTATGAGCTGACTGCCTCATGTCTAGCCATGACAGTATGGCAATTCAATCTATACCTAATACAAACTATGACCTATCATAAATAACATATGTGCTTTGTAATTCTTTGTAGCTTTGCCACAAAGATAAAAAAAAAGTGGCAGTAACATGACGGTACTAGAGGATAAAAACATAGTCTTTATATATATATACAATGGTACCACATTATTAGCATGTTCATATCAAATAAGTTTTATTTATAATAAATTCATTGTAAAATAAAGCATGTTAAAATATAATAAATAAAATAGAGAATAAAATATTAATTAATAATTTTAACAATGTAAATATTTGTAAGATTTAAAAAATAGTTTGTAATTTTTTTGCAATATTTAAAAACACACACACACACACACACACATATATATATATATATATATCGCATTTTACACTATAGAATAACATATGTGGTATTTTAGGGTACCATGATACATTTTATTATTATGCTACAAAGTCACACATAGGCTATGTCTAAAATAATTACATTGTAATTACACATGTACAACATATGTACATTGTGGCGCTGCTTGTAAATAGAGTTACTATTCGGTTCTATTATTTTTCTATTCTATTTCCGTTCTATATGTTCTGCAATTCAGTATATGTTATTATGTGAGGCATGGGCACTTCAATGTAAAGTACAATAACAAAAACTTCAAAGTCCAAATGTACACAGAGTCAAACACGTACACAGAGCGTCAGCTGCCTGAATGAGTGTTTTTTCCAGTTGGTCGCGGTTTCGTCCGGCTACAGCCCATTGAAACGTCCCTCCTGGACCCTCGTTACACGTCCGCGCAACCTCCTCCACTACAAACTGGCCGGTAAAACCGGTCGCTCCGAACACTATAATATGGTACGGTCTTTTGCTTGACGTTGTGAGCGTCGCCATTGTGAGTGTGATCCGCGTGCGAGGCAAACACAGACGAGGTCAGAGCGACCGCTGCTGCTCCTCTCTCTCTGCTGTCACTGTACAGTGTCCGTGCAAAATACAGGCGTTTAGTGTATCAGATTGTGTTTCTGGTAAGTGTAGCTCAAACATAAATCCAACTGTTTGTGGGTGAAGATTCCAGAAACTGGCACACAGTGAAGTAGAGACATCTCGTGCTGGAAAGGTGATATTACCACAACAGTTACACAGAGGAGGGTACAAGTATATTTTGTGACCATTAACATATTATATATGAAAGCAAACATATGTATATACCTAGCAATAAATTACATTTGAATGTCAGTTGATAAATTGTAAGATCACAGCTTGTTAGTGACTGAATTAACACTGTTTTGAAGACATCAGTCAAATTTAAAAGTCAGACCACTTATAAAAATTCTTCTATTTATCATTTTTCTACAGTTTAACACAATTTTCTATTTATGAACACATTTTTATTACAAATTATTAATATGTCTGCATATAAATTTGGTGTTACATTAAAAATGTAATTAAGCAATTTGAATGATTTCAATACATACTTTGCATTACAGTTGCATGTTCAAATTCAATCATATTGTTCATTTGGCAAGGCAAGGCAATCATGATCATGACATTGCCTCTTGATCAGGCCTGTGTCACTAATATTTTTTGCTTTGTGCATCTTAAAGCTTCAACTGTCAGAGAAGTTGTTATTGGATTCTGAAATGAAATTAGCTATGAGTCAGTCTGTGGGTTTCCAAAGAAAAATGCTCCTACTTCACCATAGGTTTTATTATGTGTGCCAATTCCATTTCCTGCTGCGTCATCTTTTCTTCCATTCAGACGACCAATCCAATATTATTATAGACAGAGCTACAGGATAAACCATAAACCACTTTCTAAATATAAAAAACACATTTCTAGTCATAATTCAGAGATCATGTATCCTACTTGGGAAAGAAAAAAGAGCATACAACGAAACAGGTTTCTGGTTCTGAGCATATTAAAATATTTAAAATTTTCCACAAAAACTCGCACTCATTTTGACTGCTGAAAACAAATCATATTTGTAATTAAAACAAACTGATTGATTGCTGTCTTTTATACTGTACAATACTACAATTATAACATTTTATATTTTGTACCTGCTGACTAAGTGTTGGAGCAACAATTAACTGACATCAAGTCAGAACAATCGATCATCGTTATTATTCAACCTGTTCATGTTCTATGTTAATAATAAAGCCATTTTGATAAGTTAATATCCCATAGTTAAAGCAATAATGCACCCAAAAATGAATATTTACTCAAGTCTCAGGCCATCCAAAATGTAGATGAGTTTGTCTCTTCATCAGTATAGATTTGGAGAAATGTAGCATTACAGTGGATCCTCTACAGTAAAGGATCACCTCCAGTCCATTAATTAATGTCTTGTGAAGTGAAAAGCTGTGTGTTTGTAATAAACAAATTCGTCATAAAGACGTTTTTAACTTCAAACAGTTGCTGCCGGTTAAAATTTGAGTCGTCTATCCATAATATTGCTTTCTTGATTAATATTTGTTGTTTAAAATTAAAACTCCTGACTGATGGATTTGTTTCTTATAAACAGCTTTTCATTTATCAAGATGGATTGATCTTAATTTCTTGTGGATTATTGTGATGTTTTTATCAGCTGTTTGGACTCTCATTGTGACGGCACCCATTCACTTCAGATGTTACATTAGTGTGCAAGTGATGTAATGCTACATTTCTCCAAATCTGTTCTGATGAAGAAACAAACTCATCTACATCTCGGATGGCCTTAAGCTAAGTAAATTATGAGCCAATTTTCATTTTTGAGTGAACTATTCCTTCAACATACATCCATTTATGCTTATTTTTGTTCATACTGTATGAATTTCAGTGATTATAGCACCAGTGAAAAGTGCCAAGTCAAAATAAAAGCATAAATACAAAGATAAGCATGGAATATAGTGTCTTGGAGTACTCAAATGTACAAAAAACAATATCACTGGCTGCATAGGCAGTTATTTCAATGCATGTATAGTTACTGATTCAAAGAATGGCAGTGGTACAGTATATTAAGATTATCTATAATAAGTGTTATATAAGGATTATCTGTAATAACCTGTTTTTGTACCAATATTAAATACATTATACAAATGTATTTATGCATTAGGAAGCCCTGTGTGACTCACTAAAGCAACATTTATTAAGGCCCGTCTGGTAATGTGCATTAGTGCATATTATCTCAAGAGGAATACTGTTGTTAATCATTGGAAAT
The DNA here is from genome assembly GCF_001515605.1 of Sinocyclocheilus anshuiensis. NCBI lineage: Eukaryota > Metazoa > Chordata > Actinopteri > Cypriniformes > Cyprinidae > Sinocyclocheilus > Sinocyclocheilus anshuiensis. The sequence continues at coordinate 744,539 of NW_015545562.1, read as the reverse complement.
GGTAATATGAAGAAATAGTTCCACTGCATAAAATAGCTGCTATGATGCATCAGAAGAGAGCCACTGTGCGAGAGCGTCCATTCCTCGTCGTACAGGTCCAAAGTAAAAGTCCACGTTTTGCGAGAAGTCAGCACACACGTTTGAGTACGCCCCTCCAACGAGACAATAAAGAGCAGTCCCACCCATGCTAATCACCACAGTAACCACACACAAGACGAGAAGGATGAGGCAAGAGTTTCTGGCCGACTCATCTGTATGCATGAGAAAGATGAGCTTTGATCAGTCTCACATTAATGCAGAACAGAAATCTGAATACATAAAGGCCCTGTCTGAATATATGCTTACAATCGTACCTTGATCGAAAGCATCGCCTGGCTCTCTAAAGTGGACTCTGCGTTTGGTTGAGTCTTTTAGCAGCGAGGCTTTCTCTGTTTCCCTGGCGCAGACTCTCTTCTTTAAAATAGACACTAAGCCGTCTGAGGGAAACCTCTACAGAAATATCAGAAATAAAGTATGAAAATGCTTCAAATAGACTGTACAATATGATGCAGAATTATTTTTAAGAATACATTCATAGCAAATAATGTAATAACAGCAAGTAACCACAAGGGGTCAGTATGTGCAACAGCCTTGGGAAAAATAAGGCGTATTTAAAGAGTATTTATATGGAAATTATACAAGCGCGAACTAAATGTAATATTTTCAGACAGAAAACGGCAAGTTATTTACAATTACATGAAAATGTACTAGTTTATTATTTTACGCCATATATATAAAAAACATTTGATTTGAACAGTGCTTTTTTAAGCACATCTTTATGTAATTTCATATTTTTTTCTAAAATCAAAACAAGTGTACTTATGTAAAGCATGACAAAAGATTAATAAACCATAGTGATCTGAAAAAAAATAATTTAACATCATTACAAAGTGCACTTTTTAAAAGAGTCCTTCAGTGCAAGAAAGTCATGAACTTTAAGTACACTTATGTAGCCTTTTTATTTCTTATATGTATTTCATATTTTTTAAATATACTTTTAAGATTTGAAGCACACTACAAGTGCAAATTCAATTCATTTCAGCACACTTATTTTTCACAAAGGATAGTTGATATAAAAATGAAAATCCTGTCATTTACATGTTTTTTTTTTAACGTTTACACGTTTGTTTTTCTAATATGGCTCATAGTATGTCATGATGTAAAAAATAATTTTGTTGTTTGTTTTTGCTTTTCAAGTCAGATCAGAGGCCGAAACAAAATAGCAGAGTCTTCAAATCACTATAAAATAATAGTGTACACATCATTTAGCTGTCGTGTGTGTTGATTGAAAAAGTCAGGAACTCTTTCTGACACAGTGCGTGTCTGACGCAGCTCTGGAAAAGGTTTATGCAGTTGGACTGTTATTTAAGATGACCACACCCAATAGCTTTGGGAAACCATACACTCCCTGAACGCTTTATAAAATTCCTGCAGTTGGCTGCCATAATGCTGTGGATGACATCACGCTATTTTACTTTCACAAAGCAGAGAAACCCTGTGGCTAAGAACTGTGGCCTGAGAATTGGAAGAAAGTCCCACTTGACCTTTTACAAAGTCATATAAATTCAATTTGAGGACCCAGATTAATACATTGCATACTTAGGCCCTGAGGAATACAAATCGTTCAGTAAACGGATGGTTTGGAAAGACTGCAGCAGACGGATGGTGTCTCAGCATGCTTAGTTTTTCTAAGGGCAGATGGTAACATGTAAGAGATTAGCATCACTCCTACAGCGTCTTACCTCTTCTACCTGAATAAGGCTGGCCAGCTCATCCGCAGGAACCTGGCTGTCAACGACTGTGTCATCCTGCAGCTCGTCATTCCAGTACTCATCCTCCTCAAGACCTTCCTCGTCCTCTTCTTCCTCCTCCTCCTCCTCCTCATTCAATTCAAAGTCCTCTTCTGGCTCCTGTTCAGCTTCTGGCCATGAGCAGTCCTCCGCCCGGTTCTCTCTCTCGGTTGAGTTCACTGAAGCTTGTTCTTGTTTTGATCTTCTGTGTTTTGACACGAGCCTTGGGCAGTTGTGTAGTTTTATGTCGTCCATGTTCTGCAATAACAGACGGCTTTAATCAGACTCACAAAAACATAAACTGCATAGGTGGCTAATAAAACAAGTGTAATGTTTTACCTTTTCCAAAGAGAGGTTAGGTCTGAAAAAGGAGAAGTAGAATTCAATTTTCTATGTAATATAATATGCACATCTAAATGTTTAATTTGTGTAAGTGTGTAAGTATGTATGTATATATATATATATATATATATATATATATTAAGTAAAAATTAAGTATAAACGTGAAAATAAGGAAAAGTACATACATCTAATTTTTTTATGTTTCCCCTATAAATCTGTTTAAATTGATGGGGCTTGATGAGGCCTGGTTTTATCAGGAATAAATATTTTAGGGAAGGAAATAAAATGCTATTATTATTATTTTCTACTTGCTTGGACAGTCCTTGTCTGCACACAGTCTCACCTCTGGTGTGTTTTGCAGATATGACTTAACAGTTCCATATGCTCTCTCTCTCTGTCAGTTCCATTTGGGTTACTTTCAGTTTGGACGCTGATTGTCCTCTGGGACTCTGAAACCAAACATATGGATTTGAGTCTTTGAATCATTTTGACTGTGTCTCATAGTCTCCCATGCATTTACCTACTCATAGAATATGTGAAAGCAATCTAAAAACATACATGCTATTCTCAGTTCCTAACATTCCATACCAAAAAAAGCTACAGTCCACAGTCAGGTCTTGTTGCCAGTTAATCAGATAAGAAGGGAGAGTCTGACCTCTGTACTTCAGTGATACTGGTTAAGTAACAGAGTCACATGTGGTCTGGGCAATGAAGTGCAGTTGGGAAATGAGCAATTTCCTGAGCTCAAACCATTCCACTTCTGTTTAGCTATGAAGGATGAAACTAGCATTTGTCCTATTTACAAAAGGAGTCTCATCCTTACCAGATAAAACAATGCTTCAGGAAATTCCCTCACATGTAAACAATGTAACCTCCCCTGGTTAAAGTTATTTCAGGAAATATTTTTTCATATTATTATCCATAATCATCTGGCATCCTTACCCCATTTCTTTTGTATGGAGGCCAGATTAGACAGCAGTCTTTCATGATACAGCTTCTCCAGATGAAGAAACTCCACTGCCCACTGATCTGAAATGCTCGATGCTTAAAGAAACCAACACTTAAAAGTGTGTGTGTGTGTGTATCCATATTCTATATATATCCTTTTCAAAGATTTGTTTTTTTTAAGAAATGCATACTTTTATTCATCAAGGATGCATTAAATTGACCAAAAGTGTCAGTAAAGACATTTATAATGTTGCGAAATATTTCCATTTCAAATAAATGCTGCTCTTATGAACTTTCTATTCATCAAAGAATTGAAAAAAAAAATGTATCATGGTTTCCACAAAAATATTAAGGCGAGACACTGCAGGTGAATAGGGTAAAAAAAATAACTAATAATTATCGCCTTACTTACCCAGCTGATTGATTACATTGATAATTGCCAACATTTTCTGTATTACAAGTTTTCTAAAATGATAGGTTTAGATATGCAAATTAGTCATTATTGAAGGAAATATGCGCTAATTTGCATACATTTCTAGTACAAAAATCTAAACATTGGGTGATGTCAGTTTCAAAATGTTTGTTTAATTTTTTTGACATATTAGAGTCAAAAGGTTTTACAGAGAGAATTTTGGGCATCTCATTTTTGTCACTCCATAATTCAGAAAATGATTAGAACGGACAGAAAACACTATATTTTCACAATTTTGGGGGGATTAAAATGTTGTATATAATCAAGCAAATTATATATGAACAAATCCCTCTGTAAAAACCTTCAGGATACAGACAGGAATAAAAATGTAAAGTTTGGTGTGTGTAAGTGCTACTGAAGTGGAGATTTATGGCTCAGTGTAGGAGAAAAAACTCATTTTGAGAAAACGGCCTTTAAAAATATGTATTGTAATTGAAATCTATTGACACAAATAGATAAAGTGCTAGAAAAGAAACACTTAACAGCGTCTTTTGGATGTTTTCTTTCCACTAGTCTGAAAAAAACACTTTATGAAAATCCAAAAAGCCCAAAATCTTAAACTTGACAGGTGCATGAAAAAACTTTTTGCCTGCAGTGTCTCCCCTTAAGTAGTACAACAATTTTCAAAATTGTTAATAATAAGAAATGTTTCTTGAGCACCAAATCAGCATATCAGAATGATTTCTGAAGGATTATGTGACCCTAAAGACTAGAGTAATGGCTGCTGAAAATTCAGCTTTGCCATGAAAGGAATAAAGTACATTTTAAACTATATAAAATTGAATATTTTATATAAACATTTTATATTTTACAATTATATTACTGTTTTTCCTGTATTTTTAATCAAATAATGCAACCTTGGTGAATATAAGAGACTTCTTTCAAAAAAAAAAGGAAGACCATATGATGACAATTATAAAATAAATCTTTCTTTCACTGTTTCAAATTACTTAAAAATCTATCAACATCCTTCCTTTTGTGCAATACCCTACAAGTCAACATGGAAAGACACACCCTAATGAGACTCTTGATTACGCTTGCCCTGGTCACTATGACAGCAGCATCAACAGGGACCATTTAGTGATAGTAAAGGAAAGTCAGAGAGGAAACAGACAGAAACCAGGAGAAATACAGTGGTGGATTTACATTCAAAAAAGGATACAGTCCTTTTCAAGGAAGTAGCCCTCCGCAATCTGTAATGGAAGGCAAATATCAGCAAGTTAAATATTACATCTCCTTACCACATTTATCTTCCAAAGACAGTTTCATCAAGTGTTCTGTTAAAAGACTCTCAGCTGGTCGATCAAAGTCTATTTCCTGTTAGATCTGAATCCAGAGTCTTGATTTCATTAGTTGTAGTGAAGAGCATCTTTAAAGGGACGGTACTGCATGAACATGTGAATGGGTCTGACAGTGAGTGTGAACGAGGAAAGTCACATGCAAGAAATAACTCTTTGCCCATCTAATGAATTCTCTTACATGGATCGTCTATATTTAGTGTAAGACAGGAAAATGAATTGTTTTCTACTGTACTCTTGATTTTATCTAACTATAATAATCTCATTGAGAAGCAATTTGCTCCCCCTATTATAACTCCACAGGGAGATTGAAAAAACAACTCCAGTGAGCACATTTCGGTAGTTTGTCTTGTTGACAGATCTGATTATAAATGTGCATGGTGTTTAGTTAATAATTGTTGAAGCTTATTTGGATGCCCGGAAATGCTGACAAAATACAGAAAAACCAGAATAGTTCATTTTTGTACTACTTATATCATGTTTTGGCTGAATTTATTGAGGCAGTTTAAACAGAAAGATATCGAAGCTTGTTTCTGACACAGGATAAAAAAAAAAAAGTCATTACTTTTTATCTCACAAATTTTTTTCTCGTAATCTCAAGATATAAACTCAGACTTTACATCTCGCAATTCTGAATTTATATCTTACAGTTCTGATTTTTTTTTCTCAGAATTCTGAATTTATATTTTGCAATTCTCACATTTTTCCTCTGAATTCTGAGTTTACATCCTGAAATTCTGTTTTTTTGTTACTGCCATGAAAAAAAAAGTAAAAAAAAAATAAAATAACAAAAGGTAATTTGCGACTTTTAACTGACATCTCTGGCTTTTTCTTGCAATTGAGAGATTATGTAACAATTCTGGCTTTTTATAAAATTGCAACATCTCTTTATGACTGACTTTATATCTCGCAATATTGTCAGAAAAATGTCCAAATTGGAAAATATAAACTCAGAATTGCATGAGTTTCCTATAAAAATTCCAAATGACCTTCTTAATTATTTTATACCGTTTCCACAGAAAGAGCTTTTATTTCCTTAAAATATCCCAAACAAAAGTAATCTTTCTACCCTGTGGAAATTTGTGTAGTTTATTAGTCCACAGAATACACATGAACATTTATCAGGTAACAGTATAGACTGCGTCATCCTTCTATTTTATTAACAATCTAGGTGTATCTGATGACGGATGCAGAGAGAAAAACACGTATGCACACTTTTATTAAAAGACAACCAGGTCTTTTCATGCCAGTTTTTGTTTTGGCTATGGGCTTTATTTGAGAGTAACCTTTTCAAACTCTCAGTGCACACACCTGGTGTAAGGAATGAGGGAGGAGCATGTGATCATTGTGTTCAACAAGGGACTGCAGTGAAGCCAGAAGAGAAGGACTAGGCCCAGGTGGCACAACCCCAGAAAGGCGACCTGTACAGAGATCACACCAGGAGGAAACTTAGGAACACTGCAGCTATTGCATACTTCTGACTTTAGTAAATCAGTCAATCCAGTGCTTTTTGAGCACATTTTAACAAGTTTATGGTAAATCATTCTATGAAACTACTGTACCTCATGTGACTAGCTAGTACGTTTAAATGTAACCGTAAACAAATAGTCAGCCAAATTGACAATTCTTACATTATTTACTCATTCTTCAGTGGCGTGCACAGTGGGGGGGGCTGCCCTTTTAATCGCCGATGCTAAAGTGCCCTTTCGATCTGGTCTATGTGCCCCCGGACCGCGATTGTGCCCTCGTAACGTTGCTTGTCCCCTGCCCCTCAGGAGGTCTGTGCATGCCACTGATTCTTATGCCATTACAAACATAAAACAGATATTTTTTCATGGAACACAAAATGATCATTTTAAAGGGGTCATATGACGTTGCTAAAAAGAACATTATTTTGTGTATTTGGTGTAATGAAATGTGTTTATGCAGTTTAAGGTTCAAAAAACACATTATTTTCCACATACTGTACATTATTGTTTCTCCTTTTTTTAAAGTGGCTTTTATTGGTTTTGTAAATGAACTCTTATTATATATATATATATATATATATATATATATACTCGGTTCTGAGATTATGCAATACTGACTTTTTTCTTTGAATTCTGAGTTTACATCTAGTAATTCAGTTTTTTTGTTACCGCCATGAAGTAAAAAAGGTAACTTGTGACTTTTTAACTCACAATTCTGACTTTTTTCTTTCAATTTAGAGATTATCTAACAATACTGACTTTTTCTAATAAAATTGCAAGTTAACATCTCTTTATGTTGTACTGACTTTATGTCTTATTTATAACTTTATATCTTGCAATATCTTGCATATATATATACACCTTTTATGTTCCAAGAAAAAAAAAGTAAGTACTTTCATTAGGAGGAGCTACAACTTAAGTATTATTTTATTCATAAAAAAAACATATGGCAAATCAAACCACCAGAATATTGCAATATAAACGGCTTACCATTATCTAAAGAGCAGCTATGGCTCTTGGTGTTTGTTGGAGAGCTCTCCTCTGGGTTCCTGTTCTCTGAGTCGAGTTTAACCGCTTGCAAGTCCATAACCTCTGCCTCCTGTAGTTTGTTCTGATTCTCATCGTTGGCTCTTAGGTAAGACGTAATGATGTCCTCTTTGGTCTGAGTTATTCTGCTCGTCTCTTTCCATCTTACAGACTTCCTCGTCTCGGACTCCTCCATAACTGCAAGGTGATCACAAAGAAGATAGACAGTCATGAAACTGAATCTATATCTTCATCAGAATTCAAGAGGAAACATTTTAAAGACTTGATGTCTGTTTTTCAAATGATTTACCCTGCTGTTCCTATCTGCCATCAGTGACAATGCATTACATTTATCATAAAATGAATCTTTTTCCTCAAAAGAATTCAGAGTGGAAACACAAGTAGGACAGGTTTGGTGTTACTGAATATTTTTTCAAGCAGATCTTGGGCCTTACTTACAAACACAGTGTCCTAACAGTGAACCAACACTCACTTCAGTAGTTCAGTTACTCCCGAAGCCAACAGCAAGCGCAAACTGACAGGTGTGTACAAAAACACGAACCAGTTACAGCAGTGATGCATAATTCATGGGATAGGGGCTCTTGTCTTTCACTCTGTCCAGGCATTTCGAAGGACGAGCAGTGAAACCAGAGACAGAGAGATGGAAAAAGGGTGGAGTGTGGATGAGTGTCCTCATTGTAAATAAAGTGGCAATGCCAGTGTGGTAACAGAACAGGGTGTATGATGAGGTGGAAAAGGCTGAAAGAAAAGTCGAGATGTTTCTTGACACAACATGGCCACAGCTGGCCTGATCGGTGTCAAGATTAACGCTTATGAAAGCTGAACAGTGTGAACATATATACAACAGAGTGAGCAAATAACAAGACATGCTGAGATTGACACTGTACCGAATGCAGCAAGAGGGCAACAGTTTTGTTTGCACAAAGTATTTATTTAATATACTAGGCATATACCATTTAAAAGTTTTGGGATTTCTTAATGTTTTTAAAACAAGTTTGTGATGCTCACTAAGGTAGCATTTATTTGATCAAAAATACAGTACTGTGAACTATTATTACAAAGTAACTGTTATAAATTTTAATACTTAAAAATGTAATTTATTCCTTTGATGGCAAAGCTGAATTTTCAGCAGCTATTACTCAAGACTTCAGTGTCACACAATCCTTCAGAAATGATTATAATATGTAGATTTTTATCAAAGTTGAAAACGATCTTATTTGTGGGAAATGTGATATATATTTTTTGATGAATATAAAGTTCAAAATAGCATTTTCTTGAAAAAAATATTTTTGTAACAATGTAAAAGATTGTCATTTTAGATCAATTTAATGTAGTTGGCAGCAATAATGTAAATTAAAGGACTTCAAATCTGAACCTTTATGTTGTTTTTTTTATATGGAAACATTTCAGAATTGTTTATATTATTTCAAGTACCTTGAGGTACCATATAAAAATAGCATTTTATTGGTTGTGATGCTATTATCTAACAGGCTAAGTGTTTTTTTGTTGTTGTTGTTGTTGAAAATCACAGTCACAGCTAATAACCTCTTTTAGAGTGCACTATACCATGAATTAACATAATTTGACAGGCAAAGTGATTAGTGTCCAATAACCTGCTAAATTAGATGTCAGGACATGCTTATGTTTAACAGCAGTCAGGTTTTCACATGCCATAGGAACATTTTAAATAAATAATATCCTAAATCTGAACCCTTTATGAAGAAAAGAAAAGGCATGTGTTCTCTGGCCCTTTTGGTCAACTTTGAAACTTGTAGCTTATTGAACTTCTAACGATTTTACACAATTATGAATTAATGAGTCTGCCAAATTACTAAATGTAAATACAAACGGCTTAGAAATCCAACATCATAACGTGAGTTGGTCATTTTGGTACATTTATATATCCCTTACTTCTCCTAAAAATCTAGTTTTGCATACAGTCTACCTTAGCTTGCACACAAATAGCCTACACATCGTTGAAAGATGGTGTAAAGGGCGCGTGCCCATTTCACAGCGTCTTGCCCTTTATCACTGTTTTGTTTTCATCAGAACCATTTCGAGACGAAACACAGAGACACGACTCGTTGAAATATCCCTGTCGTACTTACGTTTAGTTTCTGTATTGATGTTACAATGGTCCGCATCTGTAAACGCGGTTCATATCTGTTCTCAGAGCTGCTCAAGCAGAGACCCCAGACCCCTCTCTGTCAAACACACACCGATCTGAAATCAGTTTCGATGCCCTGCCTGTCTGCATCTGTGCGGTTGTTTACGATCCAAACAGGGGCGTTTCTTTTCAAGGTCTCGCTGGGCGTTTAGTGCCACCCATCGGTTCATATGGGGCACTGACATTGGAAATGTGTTTGGAGAAAGATAAAATTTGACATAAATTGTAGCATGTTAATTTTAAAACACATTAATTCGTTTCAAATGTCAGTTTCTATTTACCCACAGAATGTATGATTGCTATAGCTGCATAACAATATATTATATTAAATAGCCTATACTACAAAAATGTTTTAAATATACTAGGCCTATATATTATATAGCCTATGATGCTGCAATATTTAGTCTTGTACACAAGGCTAGACCTGTGTTTTTATAAATTACCTCATACTACATGCATTTTAAATTGATGACTGAATAGTCTTCACCAACTTTGCAAAACCAAACAATATCCAATAATGTTATAATAAGCAATGAACTCCTCTGAATATTTCCTTCAATTATGAATTAAATTACTCATCATCATCAACAACAGGAAAAAGCTGGTATAAAGCAAAAGTCTTGTGTTCAGTTTCAGTAATCCATCAGCATCATATCCAAAGCTATTCAAAATATTTTCAGAACTCTTTCTCCAAAACATAAATAATCTATGTGCTGACATTACAGCTTTGAGGGCAAACATGAAATGGATGTTAGAAAATGTAGGAACTGGAGCAGAAAGTAAACGCAACCCTTGAAACATGAAGTCATTCCGGTGAGCTGCTGCATGTCTGTACTGTGTCTGACTTCATAATAGGGACGTTTTTATCCTATTGTACCATCTGAGTGAACTCTGCATTTCATCTCATCCAGGTAATATGTTTTGACAGCACAAAGAGCTGATCAGTTGACTCACTGCAATATGTCTGAATGTTTTAGCAATCCTCTGTGAAAAACACAAACCACAGTTTTTAGTGTCTGTTTTTTAAGAAAGTCATGTCATGTTTCTCTTTCGATGATTACAGTGGGTATTAATTATATAAATAAATTATTACAATTTCAGTAAAAACATTGCTTAATTTAAATAAAAACCTATAAAGTGAATAACAACATTTTATTAGCACATACACAATAAGGATAAAAGGCATTTACAATAAACGTGACTTGCAAATTATTTGCTTTTAGTGCAACAAAATATACACTGGGTGTTAAAAATTACTTCTTTACAGTGTTTTACAACCTTGAAGGTGACTATAACTCTTTAAGTAAAAGTTGCTTTTACAGAGGTAATTTTATCCCCAAATAAAGGCCACTTTAAAACTTGGCTTAAGCATTTTTTTTTTTGTTTCACACTAGTAATTTTGAAAAGGAATGGGTTACTATGTTTAAACTTGCAAAATGAATTCCAAAAGTAGGCCTAATATAGCCTACTGTGTGAAACAATAAGGTGCTAGAATGTTACAGCGAGTTGTTTAACAATAGATAGCACATCGTAAACCAAAAATACTTGAGAACGAAACAGATTAAAATGTTGAACATTTTTACAGATGGACAAGCTTTACAGGTCACATGCTCATTGCATGCTGTAGGCTACGCTGTTAAAATGTTGTTAACCTAGTAAATATGCCAGAAGGAAAGTTAACCCAGAATTTGCAAATGTGCAATTGGAAATCCTGAACCCTGACTACCCAGAATTAACATTTGAACAGTAAAAAAAAAAAAAACATGGGTTAACAATTTCAGACAGCAGTCTGCAGTCCAATGTGTTGTTTTGACCTTCTCTGTGCTAAAGCTAACAACACAAACACTGACAGCAAATTAGATTTCAAGTAGAGCCTGAACAGCATTATTGGAAGCTTTCTTATAATGTGATGATTTTGAGGTGGTTAGAGGATTTGTACGGAGCTCCTCAAGGGACATGAAGATAAATAAAATGAGAAGAAAGAAAAAAATAAAATCTTGGCATGCTATATTCCTGCGAACGTTGTATGATCTATCGTGGGCCGATGTCGTAACTTTTGTCTGCACTTGGGTGTAACATCAAAGCTGGTGACCATCAAGACATGTGCTTTGCAGAGGTTAACATGACGCTCTAGCCGTTGAGTGACTTGCTCCAAAGCCTCTAAGTGCTCCAGTGAGTCTACCTCAAACGTTTGCCATAAGTCAACTGCAAAACACATCACACAAATAGCATAATAATTAATGATAAGACACAGTAAGCAGAACCATAACAACCCTACAGTTTGCTGTCCTACTGCAGTGCTTAATTTTACTTAATATACATAAGCAAACATGTTAACCCTTACATTCACGGGTCCATTTTCCAGGGTCCAACATCAGATGATGCTTGGCATGTTCCAACTCTCGCCTGAGAGCATTATACCTGAGTCTCACCTCTGCTATTCTCTGCTGTCGATGCTCCAAGAATTTCAGCTTTGCACTAAAGAGGACTATACCCTGAAAACGTGGATGACAAAAAGTAAGTTTGCCTCCATATAAAATGTGAGTGAGCTGAGATTAGCATTTAGCCTACCATTACACCACAGGGTTTTATATTAAAGTAATATTACAGTTTTTCTAATACTTTTTAGCATTTTCAAATCAGACACTGTATTCAGCTATCTTGACCCACAAAGCCATCAAATACACAGATACACTGAATTACAACACTGTGAAATTTATTTAAAGCATATGACCATGACCGCTTACTACAATGAATGAGCAACTATACATTGTAAACTCTACAAAATAAGACTAGCCTACTACATAAATTAAAGTGAAAAATAAGAACAGGAAAAAAAAACCACATTCCTGAACATACAGTTTTGGTTTTGTGATAACAATATTGTTTTGATGAAATTAAGCACCATCTGAGGAAAAGTATCTTTACTACTTGAAAAAAAATGGTATATGAAACATTATATATAAGAGAACACATCATTGTCAAAATTTCCTCAATACATTATTGAATAAATACTTAAATAATTTTTTGAATGAAAACTATACAAATAACATATTTGAAAAACAAAATAATGTAAAATATTTCCTAAATATTCAACAAAAGTTGCATATTTTTCAGTAATAGAAAAAATAGTATGTATAAACAATGTAAAATCACATTTATTCTGAATCAGTATATTGTTTCTAGTCTGAATCAAGAGTAAAAAAAAACAAAAAAAACAATGAGCGTTTGAAGTTTTCTTAAGGCTGGAATACATTACACAACTTTTAAAATCAGAGCAGATTTCAGCATTTAGAGGTCATTATAAACACAAACTTGCGCCTAAAACTCTGACTGCTTTGACTTTTGCCAACTAACGCTCTCCTACAGACTGCAAATCTAGGCAAAAGTCATGTAGGATATCCCAACCTTTACTTCTAGAAAACAGTGTTGCGAGTCAAGATAATTGCCTAAAGAACAGATTTTTGTGTCTAAGCAAATCAGAAAGCTGTACGAGTTGAATCAAGCACTACCAATTTAATGGACCATACAACGACAGCAGTTTGTGAATGAAGTACAAAGCAGACAGACAGACAGAAATGTTTTTTTCATTGACACATTTTGAACCTCACCTTGTTCCCTGCCCCACCTCTCTTCTGTACGCCATTTACATTATCAATCTCATAGACTTTAATTTCATAAGAGTCAGAACCACCCCGATCCACCCGGTGCGTTTTGGGCCCACTGACAGATCTCTTCGGTGACAGGAGGTTGTCTTGAGATGGACCTCTTAGACTGGACCCTGTGGACAAAGACAGGTGAAGACCATATTGTTTTTTTATGCCAGAATGCATTGATTTAAAAAAAACTCCTTACCTATGTTGGTTCTTTTCTTGTTACTTCTCATGCCTTTAGCAGCACCGAGCGAGCAGCTCTGATCGCTGATGGAGTTGTGCGTTGAACTGCTGCTGATTGTAGCTTCACTGTCTCTCAGCATACTTTCATAGCCACTACTGACCATACTGCTCCTGTTATAGAGTAAAGCCGTTTTACACATGGCAGGAGGCAGCTCTCCACTGAGAACACTGGTGGTATCGCTGGCATGGCCGCTGCAGTGGTGTGGAGTCCGTGGAGCTGTGATCCGGCTATACGGGGATGGCAATGTGTGAACGAAAGGTTTCATCATCCCCAGTTCCTCACATTCATCTAAATCTGACCCACCTTGACTAAAAGCAGAAAGAGAATCTCTACTGCTTCTTAAAAGCTCAACTCTTCCTTTCCGGACTGCACCGGGTGACTTCAAACTGCCATTGTCTTGACTTCGGGATAGGGAGTGTATTGACCAGGAGCTCTGGCTGACAGGTGCTCCGTTAGGAGAAAAGCTTGAGCTCCGGTTGATCGAGTGTCTAGTGGGTTTGGGAGACAAGTCTGGCATCTTGTGGATCTTTGAACTGGGCATGAATTTATTAATGGTTGTGGTCTTAGAGTGACCGTTTTTTGATGGCCGGGTTGGATCATTGGCATCATGCATGGGGAAGAACTGTGGAACCCTCCCGAGACTCTGGCTAGCTCGACACCTTACAAAGTCCTCAAAGTCTTCTTTAAAACCTAGCGGGCTGGGTTGTGCTGAAATATAATCTTCATCTAAAAGGCCTTTCGGAGCCATATCGATGAAAGCAGTCTCTTCAAGGAACTTGCTTTTAAGTCTTGAGCTAGAATTACCTTCCAAGCTTCCTGTTGAGCGCCCGCTCTTACTGTGATCCCATGTTTGGCTCCTGCCGGATAATGCTTTCAGTTTTGCATTAAACAACTTGCTGCTCTCCTCAAAATGAGATTTACTGTTGGTCGTAGTTTCAGTAGCCATGTTTATCATTGCATTTCTGGCTATTCCAGATTCTTCTTTCGTCTCTTTTCTTTTGAGATTGGGACTGTTTGTTGATGTTGGTGGCATATTGTCTTTGGTCCATTCTACAGGACCGTCTTTCTTTGTATATTGTTTCTTCTCGGGAGTTTCTCTTGGACTCTGTAGGTTCTTTTGTTCTATTTTCGTGTGAGGGACATCCCTGACGTCTTTCTTGTTGTTTTGGCACAACCAGCTCTGCTCAGGTTTAATTTCACAAGCATATTTTCTGGACTTCGAGACCTCACAGGGAGGGTCAAGTTTAACCATGGCTCCTTTAGGTATCCCCTTCACATCTTCAGTCAGGGGCACCTCAGACCAAGTATCAAGCTGCGGAAGGTTTTTTGAATCAATGAAGCCGCCTGCCTTGTCAATATGTGCATTGATTTTTGTGTGTTTAATAGCTGCATCTGATGAGACCGTGGAGGCTTCATGCTCTGAACTTTGTGCATTAGAGTTGGAACTATAAAAACTCGCTGTTTGTTCTTCACCTACGCTGCCGATAATCCTGACAGACTGACTTCCTGGCGTTAAAGCCTGGAGAGAGTGTGACTCATGAATGCTTAATATTTGTGCCTTTCCTTGCTCAGTGGCCCCATTTATTGTTACCTCCTCAACCACGGTATACACAAGCTCATCGTGTCCATTAAGATCCAGTGGCTTCTGAACAGTTACAGTGATGGTGGCCCTCATCTCTCGCTGTTTTTTTCCTGTACAATGTGGAATGTCTCCATTCAAAGAGGCAGAAACAGCCGGTGGGGAGCTCAAACTGGAAGACAGGGATGATGAAAAAGAAGAGGACGAGGTAGACCTCGGAGAACTCTTGCCGATGGGAGATATTCTTGTCTCAGATTGCAATGTGGAATTATCCGATAATCTCATTTTACCTTGGTCTTCCAATTTCAAAGATAGTGCAGTGGGCATCATATTCATTCTTTTATTATGAAGCTTAGATTTGCTTAGAGATTGGCTAGACAGCATGGGATCACTCGGTTTGACAACATCTAACTGTGGCTGAATAATCGGGGAATTGGCGGTACTTGGAATTTCTTCACTGTTGTGAATTATCGCAAATGTTTTTGAGGAGTTTCCTTGTCTGATACTATTGGGTTCTCTGTTGTTTAATGCTTGAATGTCCAATGAATTGGATTTCTTTTTGGTTTGGCTTAAGCGAGGTGATTTGCTCATAGGGTTCACTTCCTGATCTTTGCATAGATCCAACTCTGTTCCGTCTATGTTCCCCAGTCGATTCTGGAGTTCTGCAAATGTGTTGCATTTCAGGCACTCAAAATCTGATTTATCTTGCAAAATTGTTGGTGTTGACTCTTCTTTAGTCTTTTCTTTTGATATCTGCTTCATGCGATTGGCAATTGGTGGAGAGATTTCACAAAACTTCATCAGTGAGAGCTTCTTGGACTCCAATTTGCTCTTGAGTAAGGATGGAATAATAGGCAAAACCTCTCTGCTGCTATTTGTAACCTCTTTATCTAGGAGGCCAGAAGGATCCATAGAGATAATGGTATCACAAGACTTATCACTCCCAGGGTAAAATACTGGATCACTAGAGAAACCAGGAGAGGAGAGATCTTGATCCAGTGTTCCCGTAGATTGGAATCTCAGCTTGGTGGAATTATTAAATTTCCTCTCGTTGCCTAAGCTTCTTCCTCCAGGCGAGCTTGAAGAAGATTTCTGGAAAAAAAAAAAATGCAAAAATAAAAAACTTAGCCTAAATTCACAGCACTTGAAAACTGGGGAATGTGTCCAAAATTCAAAAAATAAATAAATGTACATTTTATAACTCATATGAGATATATAAAATGATTTATATAAAAAGTAAAGCATGGTCTAAATTAACAGAACCTGAAAACTGGTGAACATGTCTATAAGCATACCCTTATCTTCTTTTTCTGCCTTCGCATTCGAGTCACAGTCTGCATCGTACAAAGGCTTTCTGTAAGGTCCTCAGACAAGGTGGATATATGGGCAATAATTGTGGTGGAGCAGTTGACATTGCTCAGAGAGTCTTGCAAAAGCATGGCTAATTTAGTTCCCCTGTAATGAAGAAATGATCACTGATAATTAAATTTACTTAATTACTTTTTACTTAAAGGGATAATTCACCCAAAAATGAAAATTATCCTATGATTTACTCACCCAAAAGCTATCCTAGGTGCTTTCAGACAAATACAATCTGAGTTATATTAAAAAATGTCCTGGCTCTTGAAAGCTTTATAATGGCGGTGAATAGTGGTCAAGATTTTGAAAAAAAAAAAGTGCATCAATCCATTATAAAAAGTGCTCCACACGGCTTCCGGGAGTGTGAATAAAGGCCTTCTGAGCAGAATCGATGCATTTGTGTAAGACAAATATCCATATTTAAAACTTTATAAACCGTAAACTCTAGCGTAACTGTAACTGTTGTACATGTGACTGTGTGAATGTAGGCGTAGTGTAAGCTCAGGTGAAAAGTGACTAACACAGAAGCACAGAGGAGAGAGCAAAACAAAACACCGGTCACGAATTAGAAGTACAAAACAAGGATTTGATGTTGTAAAGGAAAAATGTTGGAGGATTTCGATATAAGCCAAGAGGAGACTGGTTTTCCTTTGCTTGAAACAAAACTTGGTTCTTTTGATGATGAATTTAAAGCTGAAGTCCGTAATATAATATAGCCATATAATAAGCGAGTACACCATGAATCCATTTTCCAAACCGTGTTTTTGGCTTGTCCTGAATCATTACGGTACACCTATAATAAGTGTTTATATTCGGACTATTTTAGACTGGTTCGGGTAGGTACCGCTGTGGAGTAGCCCAGTACCTGCGTGATTCGTCATAGACATAAACAGAGAGAAGTAGCTTCGGCTACAATGTTCTTCCCATAGACTGTATAAAAACATGGACGTAGTGTCCGTGACGTAACCCGTAGACTTCCGACGAGCGTTTTGAAGCCTAAAGTAGGCAGAGCCAGCCGTCGCCATCTTGGCAGCGCGTCACCGCGCGTCACTCCCGGATAATCGAAAATGGGCAAAGACGCGGGAGCTGGCTGCTGAAACCACGCCCACCTAGCTCGACGGCAGTGTCCGCAGCGGCAATCCACCTGTCACTCAAGTGGCCACGCCCTTAATTATGCAGAAATTTAAGGCTTAATATAATTTAAACGGATGAGTTATAAAAAAATTCACCCCCCTCACAGTTGTCATGAAGGGCAAAATTAGCTATATAGACCAAAATAATTTTTTGAACCAGGCTGTAAACATGTTTTTTTCTGCTGTAAAGTTGGGCATTTTAACATGGGGAGTCTATGGGATTGACTCCCTTTTGCAGCCAGCCTCTAGCGGCCAGTCGATGAATTACAGTTGAAGTCACTTCCGTGTTGGCTTCACGAGAGAGAGCGGGAGGTTGCCGCTTGTTCAAAACAAGTATTTAAAATGAACCAGTGACGGTAAAAATGTAAAAAAAAAAAAAGTC
>NW_015545562.1:702891-724798 GCF_001515605.1 Sinocyclocheilus anshuiensis | reverse complement strand
CTTATAATGAGAGGATTCGTGAGCACGCAAATTTCAGCACTGCATTGCTCAACGCTGCAAACACGTGTTATAACCATAGACTGTATAAAAACATGGACGTAGTGTCCGTGACGTAACCCGTAGACTTCCGACGAGCGTTTTGAAGCCTAAAGTAGGCAGAGCCAGCCGTCGCCATCTTGGCAGCGCGTCACCGCGCGTCACTCCCGGATAATCGAAAATGGGCAAAGACGCGGGAGCTGGCTGCTGAAACCACGCCCACCTAGCTCGACGGCAGTGTCCGCAGCGGCAATCCACCTGTCACTCAAGTGGCCACGCCCTTAATTATGCAGAAATTTAAGGCTTAATATAATTTAAACGGATGAGTTATAAAAAAATTCACCCCCCTCACAGTTGTCATGAAGGGCAAAATTAGCTATATAGACCAAAATAATTTTTTGAACCAGGCTGTAAACATGTTTTTTTCTGCTGTAAAGTTGGGCATTTTAACATGGGGAGTCTATGGGATTGACTCCCTTTTGCAGCCAGCCTCTAGCGGCCAGTTGACGAATTTCAGTTTAAGTCACTTCCGTGTTGGCTTCACAAGAGACAGCGGGAGGTTGCCGCTCGGTTCTTCCGCAAGACGCACTCAGTTCTGTTTATTAACCGCTAGAGCGCCAAAAGTTACAGACTGCAGCTTTAAGCACTTTATTTTGGTAAAAAAAACTTGACCACTATTCACTGCCATTATAAAGCCTGGAAGAGCAAAGACATTTTTTAATCTAACTCCGATTGTATTCAACTAAAAGAAGAAAGTCACATACACCTAGGATGGCTTGAGGGTGAGTTAATCATGGGGTAATTTTTATTTTTGAGGGAAACTATTCCTTTAATTAAATCACTGTGCTTTATGTTCATATACTATTAGTAGTTTCCTACTTTTATAATACAGACATACATAGACATACCTATTAGGGACGTGATTATGTCTGTTGAGATTGGCTGTGATAAAGTTTCCAAGCTCAGCGAGGCAGACTCCACAGTTGCTTCCTTCCCTCTCCCCCACACAGCTCCCTAAATCGATCAGGCTCAGCTTGCTTTGATCCACATTCACTGAGGAAAGTATATATTTTAATAACACCAGAAATTTCAAAAATAACACTAAAGAAACAAACAATTTTAAGAAAAAGGTCATATCATATATGTAAAAGAGTCTTTTTTTTAATATGCTAAAAACAGAAACAAGTATGAAATTTCAATCTCCTGGATCAGTATTGTGTGAGAAATGTCATCTAATTGGCCTTTGTTTATTTTAAGATCTGTACTGAGAATCTACTCATATACATCTCTATATTAGAGTCATGAAAAGGCAACTGAACTCACTCCCAGATTTGGTGCTGCTTCCTATGTGCTGTTGGTGAACATGCAGGGTGAAGAACATGTGACAACAATGTGGTGGTCTCCCTCCACTGTCCACCATCCCACTGCGAGATGCAAGAGCTGCATCTAGTAGGAAAGCTGCTCTTTCTGGAGTTGGAGCATTTAGTACACTGTGGTTGCAGAGCTGAGATCAAGATAACAAAATCTAATAATGAGACTCTCAAGTAAATGGGAATGTCTCAATTAACATATCAATGAGTATGTATTACATTTGTATTGATTGCTCATGAATATTGATAATACACCATGCAAAGGGTTATAAATGTCATGCAAAATGTTGTTTTAAGGAATATTCCATGTTCAGTATACGTTAAGCTCAATCAACAACATTTGTGGCATCATGTTGATTAGATTACTACAAAAATCATTTGCACTTAACTCTCCTTTTCTTTATAAAAAGCAAAAATTAGGGTTACATTGAGGCACTTAAGTGAATAAAGCAATCCACAAACATTAAAATAATCATTGTTTCAATAGTATAGCCATAAAATGCAAACAATATGTGTTAATGTAATTTTATTTAACCTATTCTGTATTACATATAATTTTTCAATTGACTTGACAACTGCCCACCATAAACATACAATAACTATAAAAATTATGAAAATGGACCCCGTTCACTTCAATAACAAGTGTCTAACTTATACTTTTTAAAGAAAACTTGGTTAGATTGATGAGTCATCAGCATTATGCCACAATTGCTGTGGATTGTGCTTAACTTGTACTGTACCTGGAATATTTCTTTAAATGCCACATGAATGCGGCTGCATATGCCTGAATTAAAATTCGGATTTCCCACCATCCAACTATATTATATTATAGGGAAATTTTCAATGCATTTGTGCCCAATATGCACAAAGCGCTGACAAATAAATGGAAATTAAAGGGGTCATATGATGCGATTTCAATTTTTCCTTTCTCTTTGGAGTGTTACAAGCTCTTGGTGCATAAAGACAAAGACTAAAGTCTCAAATCCAAAGAGATATTCTTTATAAAAGTTAAGAGTCAACCACTCCTACCTAAAACGGCTCATTCTAACACGCCCCCACATGTCCACGTCACGAAGTGGGAAGATTTGCATAACGCCGTCCAAATGTTCACGCAAAGAAAGAAGGCGTAACTTTCATTCTTGCTGTTGCCGCCGCTGCCATGTTGTGGAGTCACTGTGTTTTTCGTTGTGAAAGCGAAACTACTTTGATTGGCCTCATTATATGGAAAATAATGTGTTTTTTGAACCTTAAACCGCATAAACACATTGCATTGCATCAAATACACAAAATAATGTTCTTTTTAGCAACGTCATATGACCCCTTTAAAAATAAATGAAAGTCTAGATATTAGAACAAAGGAAGTGTGATCAACACTTGCTTGTACTCCACAGACGGGGTCCTCTTTGAGGTAAGCATCTGGTTTATAGGTCTCCTTGCAGTTGCCCATGTCAACATCAGTGAGTAAATCCCTGATGCCATTGTTTTCCCCACAGACCTCTACAGCTGACACAGAAACTGAGATGTTTGCCCATGTCTTGTCTTTCTTCCTGGTAATGAGCTTGAAAAGCCAAGATATAGCACAAGGAATGACTCCAAGGCTTTGAGTGCAACCATCGTGGCCAATCATTGTGTAAGACATTCCTGTAAACCAAAAGAAAGAAAGTGAGAAAGCCACTTTTTTTATAACAGATCACCATTAGGCGGAAAATCCCCTCATAAGGGTTTTGCAGAATAAATCATCTTTCAGAATGACAAAAATCCACAGACTGAAATATGCTTAAATACGTGGTGAATGGCTTTACAAACTGGGGTGTAAAATGCGTTGTGGCAATGTCACGACCAATTAAATGTAAAGCACTTTACTGGCAGTCAAGCATGGGCCGGTTTAAAAGATTTATGATGTCTGGCTGGGAGCCAAGGGCCAAGATGGAGACCGGGTAATTCAATCTAGCTAATAGAGAATGATGTCATACTCCAAATGCCATGTAGAGACTGTTGTCATGATTTTGGGTAGATAACAATTAATAACCTTAAAGGTAAATGGCCTGTGATGACCCACTATGTAGCCTCTACATTTGATCCACATTCATTGAGAGGCTCCGCAAGTCGCACACAGTGGTAAAAAAAACATGTGAATCTGAACCTTTTTGTGTCAACGCTATTGGACGCAGAGCTATACGGAAGCCTGTTTGCCTCAGAGTAAAAAATGAAAAGATAATTGTGAGATGAGGTTTAAAATGAGAAAAAGTCATGCTGCAGCATATACGGTCACACTGTGCTTCAAGAAGATGCAAATATGAGAAATAAGGTTTACAATTGTTAGATTTAATATAATATTGCAAGATATTAAGCTACATTGTGAGATATATAAAGTTGTACTTGAAAGATATTAATTTGCAACTGCAAAAAATAGTTGCATTTACCTTTTTTGCTAAGAATAACAATCCTACAATTAAAACTACAGAGCACTGAACAAAAAACTAAGCATCCTATCATATATCATTCTACTACATATTATTGGAGAATATAGAGCTGATATTGCATTTTATGGAAGTAGTCTACAACACAAATCTAACTGATTTACGTTACAAGCTATCAGAATTTCATCTCGCTTTTTGGCCATATAGATAACACCAACAGCATTTTATGTCCTGAATAAAACTGAGGTGTTAATCCATTTTTTTTTCCAAGTGTGAACACCATATTCTCACTACATCATAATATATGAGCCATAAAAATCTGACTTATCAAATGTGATACAAAACATAAAACACAAATGCAAGATTTTCAATTATATTTTGTTCAGTAAACTTTTCCATTAAAAAAAACAAAAACCCTGACCTTTATTTCATATGTCACACTTTACAGGTTTAAAAAATATTTTAATATCACTCACTTACCCACATTGGTTTGTCCAAAGCTTAGGATACAACCATCAGCTCCTGCAAGCACACACTGCAGCACTTCACACAAGCTGTTCTCACAAACTTCTGCCTGAAAAATAATATTTCAACTGGTTTTTTTTTCTATTTTTTATGACAACACTGTTTCATCATTTGTCATCTGTACATAAATTACATGAACAATTCAAGGACCTTTCACATGGAATCTGTCTCTTGGGATGTGGAATTATTTACCCAAATGTGCATCTAACACTGCTCAGTTGATTGTACTGGATAAGAATATCCAGATATTGGATATCTGCACTCAAGTGACCAAATCTGAGAGTGTTGCAGATGTTTGGCTCAGATGGGCTCCAGACAGTAGACATATCAGTTTTCATATCATAAAACAGAAATAACAAAGCAGTGGCCCTGACCTGGGTTGATTCAGGGCCAAAGGCAGCATCAAAGGTGAAGGTCTTTGAGGAGACTGTAGTTCCAGCAGTCTGTCTCTGAGGGTTGAAGGTGGGTACATTCAGCACTGTGATCTGTTTCTTTTGCAGGTCCAGTTTGAAAGAGTAGGACTGAGATGGCTCAGACACAGGAACCGAACACACTCGCAGCATCACTTTGACCTAGAATTGGGGGAACAAACCCAAAACAATATACTAATTGGATATTACATATAAATAAATAAAAAAAAGTATAATTTTTTTTTTTAATGTATTGCTTGCTCCAAATATAAGGTTAAATTATATTGAAACCTTATATTTATTTATTTACATTATTATTATTATGTATTTTAGCTTAGGGGTTAGTTAAGTCTTACATTAGAGGATGGGACCGGTGAAAGCCAAACCATTGTGGTCAACATTGAAATCTCTGCTAATGCAGTGGTTATAATGAGGATGGTGAATGTTTTAGTTTAAGTATTTGCTATTGACTGTTCAAATGCGGAGTTTTGCACATCGTGTGTGTGTGTGCGCGAGCTCGAGAGAGAGAGAGAGAGAGGGAGAGAGAGAAACACAAAATAATGATCTTTAAAAAAGCATCATATGACCCCTTTAATACTACCTATACAGTATATATTGCAGAGTACCAGACTTTTACTGTGACAAAACATGTTCCTGTAACTATAACCATAACGGTAATATTTAAAACTTAAAATATCCCACTTTCAATAAACATGATGTCACTGAACACACATCTAAACCGGGTTTAGGTTAATGATTTTTCTGATATCTAATGCATTTGTCCAGTGATATTATCTTCTCTGTCCTGAGTCTGTCAAATCATATTTACACCAAATGAATTATTTAAGAATCCATTATCTCTGCTACAGTTGCTGGATGTGCAGTGCTGAGTGCGTTCTAGCTACCAGGTGCTACCCTGAGAGCGATATAATTTGAAACTCAAGACGAGTCCCATCAGCGTGAACCGTGGAGAGTGAAGTCAGGGCAAGCTACAATTAAACTAAATTGATTTCCCTTCCTCAAGGAGGTGGTGCGATGGAATGGGAAGGCCATTAACATCACATTCAGAGGTTACAGTATGAGCAGCTTCTCTAAACTGTGAGGCAGCTAGAAAGCAGCCACATCTCAAGGACAGACTGAATGGCATCTAAATCATCTGATCAGAGGTGTGGTATGCAAGGAAGGAACATTTTTCCATTGAATAATCCTAAAAATGTATCATGGTTAAAAAAATATTAAGTGGCACAATGTTTTAAACATTGATAATAAGAAAAGAGCATATTACATTTACAGGATCATGTGAAACTGATGTAAGTGGCACAATGTTTTAAACATTGATAATAAGAAAAGAGCATATTACATTTACAGGATCATGTGAAACTGAAGACATGAGTAATGGCTGTGGAAAATGCAGCTTTGCCATCAAAAAACAAAAAAACTAAAACATTTTATAATATATTAAAATAGAAAACAGATACTTTAAATTGTAACGGCATCACAGTATAGTAAGGGGCATAACATTTCCGTCACACACTTGAGGTATTCGGCCAATCACAACGCACTGGATAGCTGGCCAATCAGAGCACACCTCGCTTTTCAGAACGATGAGCTTTGTAAAAATCGACGCGTTTCAGAAAGGTGGGGCATAGAGGAGCAACAATAATGTAAAATATGTGGAAAACAGTACAAGTATCTAACAGTACAATATCACGTAATAATAGAAGCATCCATACATTTTGGTGGTGTTAGGTAGCAAACATTCATCAATTAACATTTGTAAACATTTAAGCCATACCTTTCCCATCCCAGGTGTTTCCTTGCTCTTACTAGCAGCTTGAAAAATGTTTGCTGGTGCTAGAGGAGGAGATTTCTGCAGAAGACTATTGAAGTTTGTCATGCGTTGGGAAGCACTGCTCTCTGAGAAGTGCCTTCCTCTTCTAACCATTACGTTCAACTTCTGTGCTGCCCTATGGAAGTTCAGTGATTTGACAGAGTTTAACTTCATTACACCAAATACACAAAATAATGTTCTTTTTAGCAACGTCATATGACCCCTTACAAAATCTTACCAACCCCAAAACATTTCCATGGTAGTGTAATTCTGACATCTTACTCATTATTTCTCACAATTAGTAACTTATCTCTCATAATCAGACAAAATATTTTATAATGTGACTTTAGTTTATATCTCACAATTTCTTTATTTCCCGCAATGTGTTTTAACTTTTACTTTAAACTTACAAACCTTTACTCTTCCATATTTCTACAATCTCTTTATCATGCATGCATATTTCTACAATCAGTAACTGAAAACTTAACAAAACTAACTATTACATAACAGCAGAACATAAACCAATTTACTGAGTGCACCTTAAAGAAAAACAATCTAAATTCTGTCTATTACAAATTGAAAAGCAAATTAACAACTCCTATTATCTAACAGTACAATATCACGTAATAATAGAAGCATCCATACATTTTGGTGGTGTTAGGTAGCAAACATTCATCAATTAACATTTGTAAACATTTAAGCCATACCTTTCCCATCCCAGGTGTTTCCTTGCTCTTACTAGCAGCTTGAAAAATGTTTGCTGGTGCTAGAGGAGGAGATTTCTGCAGAAGACTATTGAAGTTTGTCATGCGTTGGGAAGCACTGCTCTCTGAGAAGTGCCTTCCTCTTCTAACCATTACGTTCAACTTCTGTGCTGCCCTATGGAAGTTCAGTGATTTGACAGAGTTTAACTTAGATGCATGCACATGACAAAAGCATTTCTTTCTTTTCTACAACACACACCTTTAGTTATTTTAGTTCTTTTTCATTTTCTGGTCAGCACCTCTTACCTGACAAAGAAAGACAAGGCAGCAGATGTTCCTGCAGGGAGCAGAGAGGACATACTGGAAGAACGCGTCGGCTGTGTGGCGCCGTAGTTGCATAGTGCTGTAGAGGTTACATTCTCCTTTTCATTCACCTTCCCTGCATGCAAAGGACTCTGGGAGGACTGAGAAAGATTTATCTTCACTGATATAGTCAAGCTCAGTAATTAAAGGAATAGTTGACCCGCAAATAAAAATTTACTGACTTTTTTTTCACCCTCAGGCCAGCCAAGATGTTGATGAGTTTGTTTCTTCATCGGAACAGATTTGGAGAAATTTAGCATTACATGACTTGCTCAACAATGGGTCCTCTGCAGTGAATGGGTGCCGTCAGAATGAGAGTTCGAACAGCTGATAAAAACATCACAATAATCCACAAGTAACTCACACAACTCCAGTCCATCAATTAATATCTTGTTAAGTGAAAAGCTGTGTGTTTGTAAGAAACAAATCCATAATTAAGGCGTTTAAACCATCACTTCTGGCCAAAATAAGTTTCCTAATCCATAAGAACGCTTCCTTCAGTAAAAAGTCCATCACCTGTTGTCCTCTCACATCACATATTTTTATTCAGAATTGTTTTTGATTGTAAATGTGCTTAATCTGCATTCTCTCCTGATTCAGACAACACAGCTTTTTCACTGGAGAAAGCAATATTAAGGATAGAGAACTCACATTTTAACTAGAAGCAGTGGTTTGAAGTTAAAAACCTCTTTTTGATGAATTTGTTTATTACAAACACAGATTTTCACAAGACGTTAATTGATGGACTGAATTCATTTGGATTACTGTGATGCTTTTATGAGCTGTTTGGACTCTCATTCTGACGGCACCCATTCACTGCAGAGGACCCATTGTTGAGCAAGTGATGTAATACTACATTTCTCCAAATCTGTTCCGATGAAGAAACAAACTCATCAACATCTTGGATGGCCTCAGGTTTCAGCAAATGTTAATTTTTGGATGAACTATTCCTTTGATACACTAAATTGGACAGGCAATATGTTTATTTAGTTCGATGAATTTTAACTGAATGTCTTTCGGACATTGATTTAACAAATATGCCAGTGTCAACACTACACCCTGAACATGAGTGTGTTTAATGCACTGCAGTCAGACACTATTATTAGTGAATGCCACTACAAGCTGAGTCATATGTACAGATGAAGTCATGAACCTCTTTATATGTATCTCAGCATAAGGCAACGAATGCCTGAGGCTGCAGGCGCTGACGGGACGAGTCATACTTCAGCCCAAAATCTAACCTCTTCTCGGCAGAATAAAAATATTCAGACTGTATTTCTTTGCCTCTGTTCAAGAAAACCATCGCTTGCCTGCAGTCATCTGCATATCTAGAGTCACTCCCTGCCTTTATGTCTCATCAATGCTTCAATCCAGCCATGCGAAATAGGAGCCCCCTCTTTGCTCCCCTTCATTGGCAGAATGTATCGCCAATTAGCGCTGGGAGCAACCCTTGGGCAGAGATAGCAATATTGGATCTACTGTTATTTTCTTCTCCATCTCTGCTTTCTTTCTCTCACTTCTCTGTCCTCCAGAGAGAATCTAAGATTTAATTATGTGCACATCTTTTTCTTTTTTTTTGCCGTTATGCTTTCCATGCTTATCTATCTGTGTTTGCTATTTCAAATACAAGCCTACAAAATGCATCTCTTCTGCTTTTACTCCATGCATTAATCTTTTTTTGTTTTTAAATTCCACTTCAAGGACTGAGTGAGTCCACCTTGGATGTTTGTGTAATGAAATGGAGCTGGGCTAATGGACTCGGTCTGCCATCATGCTCTCGGTCAGCGTCATATAAAGATCAGGTACCGAGTGCTGATGGAGCTGTCTGAGACGTTCACTCTCTGCTTCACTTCCATAATGTGTTCTCATTTCATCTGTATTTACGAGCGCTGTGTATGAATATTTCACTGGTCATTAAATATTACAGCGATATTGATCAAGCTTCTTTTTTTTCTGACAGGCTTCTCTGTGGCTTGGATAAAATGTGGGTTTAACCATTAACCAGAAAAAATCCTGTATCATCTGCTTCTAGATCTAATCAAGGCCGACTAGAGGGTTGTGTATCATAAGACGACATGCATGTGTCCTGGTGTGTCCTGGTGAGCAGACATAGCTATGCATATTTCATTTCTATACTCTTACATTATGCACATGGATGATGTACTGGACATAAAATATGAACAGCAGAGTGCTTCTTTCTTTGCTACAATTATTTGGAAAGACTGTAAGACTTTATCATGTTTTTAAAATAAGTGTCTTCTGCTCACCAAGGCTGCATTTATTTGATATTAAAAATATGGTACGAATATTTTTAAATATTATTGCATTTTAAAATAACTTTTCTTTCAAATGTAATTTGTTACTGTGATTGTATTTTTCAGTATCCATTACTCCAGTCTTCAGTGTCACGTGATCATTCAGAAATCGATTTAATATGCTGAATTAGTGTTCAAGAAAGATTTCTTATTAATACCAATTCTGAAAGTTTGTGCTGCTTATTATTTTTGTGAAAACCATGAAACATTATTTAAAGAGTCTTTGATGAATAGAGATTTCAAAAGAACAACATTAATTTGAAATAGAAATCTTTTGTTACAATGCAAAAGTCTTTACACTCAATTTTATCAAATTAATGTCCTTGCTGAATAAATGTGTTAATTTCTTGACCAAAAAAACTTTTCAATGGTAATGTATGTTTAGTATTATATTAAAGTGATAGTTCACCCAAAAATTCTATCATCATTTATTCACCGTCATGACATATCAAACTTGTATAATTGTCTTTATTCTGTGGAACACAAACGAATATAATTTGAAGAAGTCAATGGGGTCCAAAACAACACTGAACCCAACTAATTTTAATTTTATGGACAAAAACACTTTAAATCGTCTTTTGTATTCCACACAAGTAAGAAAGTAATATGAGCTTAGAATGACATGAAGGTGATTAAATAATTTTAATTTTGGCTTAACCAACCCTTTAGACCTAAAGTGTTAGCGTGAACAACAGCAATGCATACAGCAATAAATACATTTAAAAATTTAAATAAAAAGTTGCCCTACCTTTTGAGACATTGAATTGCTTCCTTTGCATGAGGACAGGGGCCACAGGGCCTCCAAATGCTGACGTCCTTTAATCCAGTAATCCGGTGCTGCATTGCTTTTCCTCTGATGGGGGTCTGAGACAACAGATCGGTGGCTTGAGGTTCTGGGGAGCGTTTGTGAGCCTGAGTCTAGGCTTGTGGATGGGATGTTGGCAGTGGTAGGTGGAGCCCATATGGCCCGGTCCTGGGTGAGGATCGTGCGGATAGCCTCCTGCTTCAGCTGGCTAAAGTGAGTGGAGCAGACGCCACAGCATCCATCCGCATTGCCCCAGGCTTCTACAGTACTAGCAGGTGGTTTCATGCTCTCATAAAGATGAATGAAGACTTTGGGATCCTGAGGCACAGAAAGAAAAATGTTGTTGGTGACTGTTAACGCATCAGAACATATCAGAAACTGTGTTGATAATTACATATATTAAAGAAATCTTTTAAAGGGGTCATATGATGCTGCTAAAAAGAACATTATTTGGTGTATTTGGTGTAATGAAATGTGTTTATGCGGTTTAAGGTTCAAAAAACACATTATTTTCCCCATACAGTTTACAGTCTGTGAGTCAGAACAGCCGGCATTGTAGTCTACTCTACCAGGATCAGGAAACAGTCCTCCATAAAATGCGCTGGACACATCTGAATATTTGGGTTAAACTGTTCTGGAACAGTGTTGTAAATACAACTTAAAGGTCCCCTGAAATGCTTAGAAACATGCAGCGTTACTCTTCTTCTTCGGAATTTTTTGGCGTATTCCGCACATACCGCAGCGTTACTCTATGTGTTGACGTCATTTTAACTGAAATTTTGGAGCACACTGCCTTATAGATAACCTTAAGACTAACATATTGATACTAACACCCAAAAAACTTAAATTTTGATTTCATGGGGACTTTAACCACTGATGTCTAGTCGTGTCCTCTTTTGAAAGGCCAAACAAAGTAGTTTTGCTTTCACAACGAAACAGCGTCACAAACCGCGGCCTTGAGTGAGCTGCGGTCTAGGGTATGCGGAGGCCGGATTGAGTGAGCAGAGGTGGGTGGGCTTGAGAATGGCGCGGCGGGCGGGCTTGCGGCAACCACATAAGAACCGGGTTGACCGGGTACTCGGTACCACCGGTACTTAAAAAAACCTGGTACCGTAACGTTTTCATTTTTTTAGTACCGACTTGGTACCGAAATACCGGGTCTTTTGACAACACTATGTGGGGGCATGTTAGAACGAGCCGTTTTAGGTAGCCATGGTTGACTCTTAACTTTTATAAAGAATATCTCTTTGGATTTGAGACTTTAGTCTTTGCAACTTTACAGATCTTCTTTATGCACCAAGAGCTTGTAACACTCCAAAGAGAAAGGAAAAATTGAAATTGCATCATATGACCCCTTTAACATGATTTTTAAACCACAATTTTTTTTGGTGACATGATAAATACTCAGTGTTGTTTTAGGATCACTGACATCATTAATATTTTGTTTTCATTTTTATACTTTCCATTTAATTTTAATATCAGTAAAAGTTTTGTTGTGTTTTTGTAATTTATAGCTATATATATGTGTGTGTGTGTGTGCGTGTGCGTGTGTGTGTGTGTGTGTGTGTGTGTGTGCGCGCGCGTGGCAACTATAAAATAAAATTTATTTGATATTTCATTTGATTTCAGCAACAAAATAGTTTTTTATGGTTTTAATATTAGTTTTAGTTTTAGTTGACTATAATAGCCCTGATAATCCCATCCTATCTTTATCTTAAAGTAATTTCTCAATCCATCTAAAATATTATGGGGAAAAAAGCCAAAGATTTTGAGTTTACTAAAAAAATCAACTATGATCCACTAACCTCTTTTTTCCCACCACCAAATACTGAGAAACATGCCATCCACAAATGCATCTCTGTCTCAGCTGATCACATTATAGTGCCATTTACTTTATTGTTCTCAGTAGGAACTGAGTTTTCATATCCCACCCATTATACCCCATATTCTAGTGTAATCAAGGCTAGACGAGTGTCACATGAATCACAGACCAACTGCAAAAGCTAATCGATTTAAATTCGTTTCAGGGGAAGGGGGAAAAAAGCATGCGCCTCATATATAATTGAAATATGAGACAGACTGTGGCTGATGGGGTGGACATGAATGCAGCAGTCCACTAAACACCACCCAAGAAAATGCATGATAATCATTTCTAAATGTATGCAAATAGATGATACAAGGAATATACTTACTTTAGTAGAAAGATTTTCGTCAGTTACTTGTTTTAACGCTTCCCTTTTGAAGACGTTGAAATGAGAGATGCACTTTTTGCACAAATGTCCGGTGTCGAATAACATTTCTCTTTTCATCCCGGTGGACTTGATGGAGTTGTATTCAGGGGGGTAACCGTTTAACGATTCTTTGGACCATTTTGACCGTAGGAGAGAGTTAGTGAGGGGTGTCGGGAAGGAGCTTGCGAACCCTGTCCAAGGTGCTGCATGAGAATCATATGCTGAAGAGCCAGCGCCTTCGGGCGGGAGACGCTCCTTCTGCGCTGCCGCTGCGTGACCCTTGAACACGGGACCCATTTTGACGTTGCTCATCTGTGAACCGTAAACCGCCTATATTCAACACTATGTTTCGTTATAATGGAATATAACTGAGCTAACAAATGATGCATATTACTTACAGTCATACAGAAGTACTTAGTCACCTACTTACCATGAACCGCTCACTGCCTGTTGTTTCACAGTATCCTGTTTGATTCTTCATATTCTGAATGAATAGACGCTCAATAAATTCGTTATCTCAACGCGTCCTCCACAACAAGTTTCCAATCGCTTAAAAAAAAATAAATAAATGTTTCACGCAAAAAAGATGACTTTACTTCGAAAAGAAAGAGACGCGTTGTCCTCGTAGCGCATGCTGTGATTTCGCGTACCGTGCTTTTATGTTCTTGGATAACTCCGGTGAGTAAAAGTGAATATTTGATTTTTGTTTACGCAAATGCAAAAAGTCATTGAATTAAATCATCCCTCGCGAGCTGTTCTGTAAGTTGCCGTTGTTTTTAATGCCCATTTTGAACTTTATTCTGTAGGGAAACTGTGCAAGCAAGGCATATATGATGGAAAAAAAAAAGATTTTTATAGCCTATTCATCCTTGGGTTGTTGTTGCATTATGTCTTCATCTTTTTTGTTCTCCGGTACAGTAGTACCACCCACTTGACATTGCTCTAAGGAATTGAGATCACAAACACTGTTGTGGTTACCATATAGTGAGATTGATCATGAGATAGCGCCACCCATCGACTAACATTTAAATCTGCAAACGGCAGTGCTGCCCACATGCTGATTTATAGCCTATAAGACACTGCAAAGTTTGGAAATTAGTGTTTTTTTAAGTATTTGTATAATGAAAAAAATATAATCGTGTAGCTATTAGGATGTGTTGTGTATTCTGAGATAAAATACTTTTTCTGTTTTGTTAAAGGTGCATTAATCAATCGTTTTTCAACAATTAAAGCCTTATCCCCCTTTTTGCCTTATGTTGGGGGTCTTTTACTCCACATTTGAGCTAAAAGGCCCCCCAACATGGAGCAAAAGATGGGGAGGGGGTTACTAATTATTGAAAAACTATTGATTGTCATACATACATGCAGCATCATATTTGAACATATATATGACTATTCAACTAAACACTTTGATTTTACATTTTTTGCATAGCCAACAATTATTATTCTTAATAATAATGAACAATTATTTCCTTAAAGTCATTCCCGGCTAAAAGAAACCTGTTAAACCTGTAGGCATAAGGGTAAACATTGAGAGGCTTATGAAAAACACTAGGGGAGGGGGGAGTTATTGAACTATTATCCACATTTTAAAACAGATGTAAAAAATATATATATAATTCATAAGGGTGATATTTAGATGTGGATGCATTTAAATTAATGCTCATTAAAGGATTTCACAATGCCAATGTAAATCATCTTGAATTCACGAGCCAAAATGAATAGCCTGAGTTGCCAACCGCCATTAAACCTGAAAGAAGAAGAAGAAGAAGAAGAAGAAGAAGAAGAAGAAGAAGAAGAAGAAATGAATAGCCAAGTCTCTGTGGTCGTAAGCATCTAGGAGGGTCATTACGGTTGAACACGCCCAGTTCCCTCGATGCTGTTGCATTGGGAGGGGTCTAGCACCTAAGGCGCCATTGAATTGTTTTGCCGGTGGATAGACGCAGAATCACCGCGGCTGTGCGCAATTCAGAGAAGCAAAGCGGCCGTCGGCTCTCCCTGGATTGCAATATTCCAACGATCGAATCTTTTAGTTTTTTATAGTCCATCTACACTGAAACGACAACATGAGTGAAATCAACGTAAAAAAGCTTAAGGTGAACGAGTTGAAGGACGAGCTGAAGAAGCGCAATCTCTCCGACAAGGGATTGAAGGCCGAGCTTATGGAGCGGCTGCAGGCCGCGCTCGATGCAGAGGCCCAGGCCGAAGAGGAAGAAGCTGCCGCGGAAGAAGCAACAGAAGAAAAGGTGGCCGAGGGAAAGAAGGTGGTCGATGTTGCGGTCGAACAAGAAGGCATGGGTGAAGAAGTGCCAAAGGGCGAGAGCATGGAGGCCGAGGAGCAAAATGGAGACGGGGGTGATGGTCAAGACGACGAAATGGGCAAAGAGGAGGAGGATGGGGACGCCGGCGTGGAAATGGACAAAGCCCTCGATGAAGAAGAGGAGGAGGAGGACGAAGACGATGAGATTATAGACAAAATCGACGATGAAGATGGTGAGCCTGAATCTCATCCATTAGAGGGTGAGTTTTATTGTGTTGAAACGCCGGGAGTAACGTATCCTGTTCACTTGTGGTTTGAAGTCGGTGAGATCATCGTTTAGCATATGTGGCTAACGGCTAACCGGTGGCTATTGTGTAGATAGCTAACGTGCTAATCCGGTCGGTTTGAGTTTACGCGCTAGTTCGTGGTTTGGAGTTTAAGATTTTGGAGGTTTCTTTGTTTTTAGCCGTGTTAGCAAAAATTATCTAATCACCCGCGCGAGCCTATTGTCTTTAGGAGTTTGTTGCTATTGTTGATATTTTCTTACGGTTAAAGGTACATTATACATATCTACAACTAACGGATTTCTGTTCTTTATCGCATTGTTTTTGGTCGGTTTAACGTTAGCTAGTTTCAGAAACCGCTCGCTAGACAATCGCCTCGCTGCATGCTTGAGGCGGGTCGCCCTCGCGTGGACTCGCAAGTTGCTGTGCAGAAAACCTTACGGCAGACAATGAAAAAGTGAGGGATACAGTGAAATTAATGCATTTTCAGCGGGTGATAGGGTTAGGAATATTATAAGATGGAGGGAAATTACAAAAAGCGTCGAAAGACAGGGACATTTATTAGTTTCGGTTCAGGTTACTAGAAGGCGCCATCTACTTCCGTGCAAGGTCAGTTCAGGATAGTGCGTGTTGATGCTGTTCGCCGGTTATTTGTTGTCAAAGATGTGAGCATTGGCTGGTAAGCCAGCTACATTAGGCTAAATGTATATATCACAAAAAAAGCACTCATTGTTTTTTGACTGTGAATGCATTACATTTTAGAGAAAGACACTTTAAAACACAATCAATAGGAATTGCACCACCCACGTTTTTGTCTGATCTGGTTTATGCAATCAGATCAGTGCTTGCAGTTTATATCCTGAATGCCATAATGACATAACCAAGCAAAATATTCTGTCTGATCAGAGGTGGTTGGTTGATTTTGTAACTCTGGTAGAGTCCGAGCACTCCTGTCGTGTGGACCACCCTTAAAACCCAGGGTCCAACACGTCCGGGCATTTCATTATTGTTTGTTTTATTTTCAAAGGGGATGCGGACAAAGACATCAGTGCTGATCAGAAGAATAAGAAGGGTGTTAAGAGACGCCGGGAGGAACATGGAAGGGGCTACTTTGAATTTATTGAAGAAAGCAAATACACCCGGTAAGGATGGGAGCAATGGCCTTCATTATCCCCGAAGTGCCACTTTTAATATATTATATATTGGCTTTAAGTGCCAATGCCTTACCTAGAAAAATACAACCCTCATCTACCTCTTAACTAAAGTAAAACTTTGTTGAGGGTCATTCCTGGCTAATACAAAACACCTTTCAGTAAGATCATGAATCTACACTTCAAAGAGTGCTCTGATGGAAAAAACAATGTTATTGTTAAACACACACACACTCTCACACTGTTGTCAGGCTGACTGTATGCGCGTGTGGCGAATCAGACAGCGAACAAAGCAATGACGATAGCATGAGATGCGGCTTCTGTGATGGCAGGGGAGGGCCAGCGACGTAAAGTTTATATCGCAACGTGTATCATGACGTAATGGGGCGGTTAAGTAATGGTAATGAACCAAATTGTTGTTTAAATCCTCAGACGTTCCTTCGTCGTTTGTATCTTTTTTTTCTTTTTTCTTGAGTGGTTTTTGTTTCCTTTTTCTTTGTATAATTCTGAAAGGTTAAATGTAATATTTTACTGTTTATTTTTATATTGTAACAATTTTTTGTGTATTTGGAAAAACTAAAGAACTGTAATAACTTTTCCTTTTAAAGTCTGTTTCATTCGTGGTCAGCGGGTAAGTACAAACGTTTGCAGTTCTTCACATTGCATAAGGAAATGGAAATATGTTTACATCTCTAATGCATGTTCTTTCTCTATAAGTGTGTGGTGCTCAACTGCAGATTGAATAAATGTAATTTTCCTAGGTTTGATTTTCTGGCTTTTGTGCTGCTCGCCTATAGTGAACCAGTGTTTAGATTTAAAAAAAGTTTCAGTCTGCTTATGTTCTTTTAGTATATGGAACAAAAATGTATATATTTTTTAATGTATCTGAATTCCTAATGGAGGATCTCGAGCATAAAAACCCCAAGCTATTATTTGAACCAAATAAATTGTAGCAATATCTGACCCAATTACTAATGACGTTGCTTGACTTGTTTATTGACTTGAATTTATGGGGCCTGACAAAACATAATAATGGTGGCAACCCCTTACACTAAAAACGACTGTTTACGACCCCCCTCGTTACAGGACATGACATCTGTGACATTGTTGTTTGCTACAGAAAACAGTTTGACAAGATTTCACCTCCAGATGTCCCTAAAAACTATTTTTCAGAGATTATGCTGAATAGAAAATATCATCTGGAACAAATTCTAAAGTCTGTATAAGCAAGTAAAGACCGAAACAGCAGTAAGAAGTAAGAACTTTAGATTGTGTTGACCTTTCCAGGAAGATCTGCATGTAGATATAAATATAAAAATACCCTTTGACCTTTTCAGACCATTACCTGATAAATTGGAAAGGGCAACACTCTTTCCATATTGCACAACATTGCTGCTTTCTATTTTACCAACAAGTTTTCTTTCAGGCTTCGTCGTGGGGTAAACTGGTAAGCAATGATGGTAAATTTTGCATTCACAATTGTGCATTCACAGAACAGTATAAGATGTTGTGAGCAGCCAGTGTAAGGTAATGTAAATCTGCTGTTGACGCTGCTGTGGCTATGAGGAAGGATCTCACCTGGACATGGGAAGCATGCCAGTCCATCACACTCCTGCTTCACCCATGGCATTAATGACTTATTAACTGTATTTCAGGTCCAAGTCTCCTCTGCCACCTCTTGAGGAAGAAGATGAAGAGTTTGACGACACTCTGGCCTGCCTGGATCCATGTGAGTGCTTTATGTGTTAAGAAGCACGTTGACTAATAGTGTAGTGAACTTTTAATAACCATATTGAGTTGCTTTTGGACTAACGAGCATATTTTTTCTCAATGTTTCCATAGACAATTGTGACCTTAATTTCAAAGTCTCCCGGGACAGGTACAGCGCCTCCTCTCTTACCATGGAGAGTTTCGCTTACCTTTGGGCAGGTGGCCGTGCCTCCTATGGCGTAAACAAAGGCAAAGCCTGCTTTGAAATGAAGGTGAGTACTACAGCATATTTCATGTAAATCGATGAGAAAGTGATGAATTTTGAATCATTATTTGTCTCCTGCTTTTGCAGATCACTGAGAAAATCCCAGTCAAGCATTTAAACAGCAAAAACGTGGACTTCCATGATGTCCATGTTGGCTGGTCCCTGGCTAATGGCAGTCTTTTGCTGGGTAAGCACAGTTGGTTAACATTAGCATGTGCTTATGTGACCACAGTGTATGATTGCACAGCCCTATTTCATCTATTAAAAACACATATATGACTTGTTGCTGTTTTAGGTGAGGGGGAGCATTCCTACTCTTATTCGAGCAAAGGGAAGAAGACTTCAAACTTTGTGACCGAAGACTATGGGGAGAATTTTGATGAAAATGATGTCATCGGCTGCTTCATTGTAAGTCGTTTACATCACTCTCACACAATAATTGTATTTTTCCCTTTTAGTTTACATATTCTTATGTACTTTGGTGTGTTTCTTTATCTTGCATAGAATTTCGAAGCAGATGAGGTGGAGATTTCCTACTCCAAAAATGGAAAGGACCTTGGTGTGGCTTTCAAGGTCAATAAGGAGTCCTTGGCCGGGCAAACATTGTTCCCCCATGTTCTTTGCCACAACTGTGCGGTTGAGTTCAATTTCGGTCAGAGGGAGACACCATTCTTCCCTCAGGTGGAGGGCTCCACCTTCCTGCAGCAAATTCCTGTGGATGTGCGTATCAGAGGACCTAAGGGACCGGAGACCAAGAAAGATTGCGAGGTACTTTTTCCCCCTTCATTTTTTATTTTATTTTTTATTTTATAAACATTGAAACATGAATATAACCTATTGTTCAAAAGGTTTTTTATGAAGTTAGTACTTATCGAATATAAATTTATAATCTTAAGAAAAAGTTCTATTTCAAATAAATGCTGTTCTTTTGTACTTTATATTCATCAGAAAATGCAAAAAATTTTCCACAAAGATGTTAAACAGACCAACTGTTTTCAACATTAAGCAACAGTGTTGCCAAGTCCGTGGTTTTCACGCAGAGTTGGGCTACTTTAACACTGTTGTTTTCATGTTTTTCATTTCAATAACATGATATTTAGCCCCTGGAATGCAATTTTTTTTTAGATTGGGCTAGTTTTGAGTAGCAATTGGGCAGGTTTTGTTGTGAAAACCTGGCAACCCTGATTAACAATAATATAAAATGTTTCCTGAGCACCAAATCAGCATATTAGAATGATTTCTGAAGCATCATGCGTCACTGAAGACTGGAGTAAAGCCTGCTGACAATTCTGCTTTGCCATCACAGGAATCTCTTTAGATTTTGAAATAGAAATTGTATAATCGAATAAATGCAGCCTTGGTCAGTATAAGAGGCTTCATTTAAAACATGTCTTCATGATTGTAATCACTATGTTGGTTTCAAGGTGATCGTCGTGGTCGGCCTTCCTGGATCTGGAAAAACTGCTTGGGTAAATAAACATGTTGAAGAGAACCCTGGCAAGTTCAACGTCCTCGGCACCAACACCATCTTGGAGAAGATGATGGTGAGAAACATTCTTCTTTAAAACTTTTTATCTTATATGTCTGAATCTTATTTTCTTGTCTAATCTCACTTTTTGGACTCGCAGATTGGCAGCATGAAGAGGCAAAACAAAGACACAGCGAAGCTCTCAGCCATCTCTCAGCGTGCTCCTTTGTTCCTGGGCAAGTTTATTGAAATTGCCGCCCGCAAAAAGAGAAACTACATCTTGGATCAGACAAACGTGTCTGCACTGGCCCAGAGAAGGAAGATGTGTCTGTTTGCTGGCTTCCAACGCAAAGCTGTAGTGGTCTTCCCAACAGATGAGGCCTTCAAGGAGAGAGCACAGAAGAGAGCGGAAACCGATGGCAAAGATGTACCTGAGCATGCCGTTCTGAAAATGAAAGGCAAGACGTGATGTCATTTCACCATTGCACTTTCTAGTTTTCCTTGTAGTCCAAAACTGCATAGTTTAAATGAAATAAAAACTAACCTGGCACACAAAGTAGGAACGCAAAGAATACAAAATATTGTTTTTCCTCTCTACAGGTATCTACACGTTGCCAGAGGTAGGAGACTGCTTCTCAGAGGTCACCTATATGGAACTGCAGAAGGAGGAGGCCGTCAAGCTCTTGGAGCAGTACAAGGAAGAGAGTAAAAGTGCTTTGCCACCCGAAAAGAAACCAAACCAGGGCACCATAACCCCCAAAAAGGGAGGTGGACGAGGCAAAGGGTCTAAGAACCAGTTCGGTAGGGGTGGTGGTCCAGGCCCACGTGGAGGCGGTGGTGGTCCAGGCCCACGTGGAGGCAGAGGTGGATTTCAGGCCCGTGGAAACTTCAGAGGATGTAAGCCAGTTTTTAATTTCATTTTTTTTAGTGAGCTGTCATGGTAAATATACACTGAGAATTATACCTTGTATTTTCTCCTAGTACCAGTACCACATCGAGGTTTTAATCGTCACCCACGTGGCTACATGCCACCACCGCCGCCACCCCCTGTCTTCCGAGGAGGGTTCCATAGCCGAGGTGGAGCCGGTGGGATGCCCAGCCGGGGAATGGGCCCCAGGGGTGGGCACATTAGAGGCGGCAGAGGTAGAGCAATGGGCCGTGGAGGGCCTGCACACAGAGGTAACATGCACCGCGGCGGATCCAACAACAGAGGACACTTCCAGCCGGTTAGTTTGTATCTTTTGTAACGAAGTACACTACTGTTCAATATAGGGCTGGACGATATGGCCAAAATTTATATCACGATATATTTCTTCATTTCGGTCGATACGGTATAATTCCGATATCGATATGAACACTATTAAAAAAAGCCTCGTAAAAACTGCCAAGAACGCCCACAACAGATGTCTGTGCATACAAACTTGAGAAAAATTTATTTGCCAAGTCTGTGACACCTCATATAAAACCATATCATATTTTAGAAAAAAGAAAAAAAAACAGCATAAAAAAAAATGTAATGTTCACCTTTTATTTGTTTGTAGCCTTCATACAAACAAGAAATGTGAAATCACTGTCAAGTAATCATCTCAGACTCACCTAATTAATATTAATATCTTTAACTTCAAACTATAGGCTAACATACACTACCAGTCAAAAGTTTTTGATCAGTAAGATTTTTAATGTTTTTAAAGAATTCTCTTCCAATCCTGCATTTATTTGATCCAAAATACAGCAAAAACAGTAACATTTTGAAATAATT
>NW_015545562.1:692192-702496 GCF_001515605.1 Sinocyclocheilus anshuiensis | reverse complement strand
GCCTTTATCATCACTTTTGATCAATTTTAAGCATCCTTGCTAAATAAAAGTATTAATTTCTATCATTTCTTTCCCCAAAAAAATAATAAAAATTATACTGAATGGAATAGTGTATAATGTTACAAAAGCTTTTTATTTCAGATAAATGCTGATCTTTGTATCTTTCTATTCATCAAAGAATCCTGAAAAAAAAATTTTACTCAACTGTCTTAAATATTGATAATCAGCAAATCGGCATATTAGAATTTCTGCATCATGTGACACTGAAGACTGGAGTAATGATGCTGAAAATTCAGCTTTGATCGCTGGAATAAATTACATTTTAAAATATATTCAAATAGAAAGCAATTATTTTAAATAGTAAAAAATATTTCAAAATTTTACTGTTTTTGCTGTTCTTTGGATCAAATAAATGCAGACTTGGTGAGCAGAAGAGAATTCTGCAAAAAAATACATAAAAAATCTTACTGTTCAAAAACTTTTGACTGGTAGTGTAGGCTGATTATTCTTATAGATTGAAACAAATGTGCTTTAGCCAGTATAAAGAGTATGAAAAGTGCTCTGAGTTGCTGCAGAAGAAAAAAAAAAAGGGGGCAACTACAAAAACATGCTGCTGGAGACGGGCTTATTGAAAATGCAAACTGATTGCCTGCCAGCAGGAGGCGCTTTGAGAGAGTAGAACTAGCGGTTTCCCCGGTAACGGCTGTAATCTTCTTTATCTGATAAAATGAAAATGCCATCGAAACTTTTCTGAAGACAGTCCTTTCCCTTCAGAAATACATTCAAATAAAACACCCGAGACGTGTTTTGATTTTGAAACGTGCAGAGCTCATGTTTATTTGACGAAGTCAAACGCCACAAATAAATCAATGTATGGGAAACACTGGTAATGTATATCGAAATATCGGAAATGTGTTTAAAAATCATATCACCGTTATTGAAAAAAATTATATCGCGATACATATTGATATTGAATTATTGTCCAGCCCTAGTTCAATAGTTAGGGGTCAGTAAATTTTTTTTTTTTTTTTCAATCTTTTTGAAAAGTATAAGACTACATTTCTCTGATTAAAAATACAGTAAAAATAATAATTAACATTAATTCAGTAAAAAGTGCATTTTATTTTAATGTATTCCTATGATGGCAAAGTGTCACATGACCCTTCAGAAATCAATATTCAGATTTTTGCCGCTTAAGAAACATATTTCTTTATTTTTTATTCCATGGCAGAAACAAACAGAAAAAAAAGAGAGAATTGTGAAGTAAAGTAAATTCCAAATTGCAAGGAAAGAAAGTCAGAATTCTTGAGTTGCCATCTCACAATTCAAATTTTTTCTCAGAATTGCGAATTTATACCTTCCAATCCAGTTTTTTCTCAGTTCTGAGAACATTCTCAAAAGTAGCAAGTAGCATTACTTCAGCATTTTTAAATGGCTTCTTTTTTTTATATAAATATTTTATCCCATGAAGGAAAGAAGCTTCCATAAGAAAGTTAATAACAGCATTTATTGGATTTTTTTTTCCATCATTATAATTATTTATTTAAAACTCTTACTGACACTAAACTTTTAAATGCTACTGAAACCTCAATTTGACTTTGACTAGGAGAGTAATTTTGAATTTTTAAACATTCATAGAAGTTCCGTGGCAGAGGAGGCCATCAGCAGAATCGTGGTGGTTTTGGCAATAAAAACGGATCTTTTGCCCAAGCCTTCAACCAGAGCTGGCAACAAGGGGTATGTACAGCTATTATGTGTCTCATTGAGAAAGCTAATTTTTTTAAAGGGTCACAGATAAGCCATACATTGCATAAACATCCAATGAGAAATCCAACTTATTCAAAATCATAAGATTGGCTGTTATATTAAGATTACTATATAACAAAATCAAATTGTAGTCCATTTAACTGATGAAACTTTCTTTGACCCTTTAGTTCTGGAACCAGAAGCCATGGAATCAACAGTACCACCCAGGATATTACTAAGTGCGCATTTGTATTAAAGACTCATGGCCTCTTGTGCGCTGAAATGCACAGCCACTGAATAACCATCCACTTTTACGGTCCTTGTTTATTATAATTTTTTTAAAGGAAGTCCATTTTTAAATAAGAGAAGCAAGTGGCAAACAAACATTCCGCCTACTGAAGTGAACAGTCTACGTTCTACATAGATGTGTGCTTGCTTCACTCTCTCAGATTTTTGTAAAACATATTTCCTCCCCCTTTTATTTTGTATCACAGCTTTGATATATTGTTATATCAGGAATTCCCAGCATTTGTCTTGTGTGAGAGATGCTTTGAATTTCAGGGTTGTGAATTTTATTCTGTAAAATGTCATTGTTACTCAATGTAAATTATTATTTTTCAAGTTTTTTGTGTAAAGGTTAGTGTTTAAAAATCCCTGCGAACTTTAATCTTTTAGAAGCTTTTGTCATTAACCATTCATATTTACACAGCAATTCTGCCCCTCATGTTCAGTGGAGGAGTGAAAATATATTTACTTCTTACAGGTTCATGTTTTTCTTTATTTGTTAGCCCAGACTGTAACAGTTACATCATAGGTTTGCAATAAATGATGTGCTTGCTTTTCTGTGACCTTTTATGGCTTTTGACTGATATCTTGAACACTCCATTTCAAAGAGACTTTGAATGTCAATCAGATTTGTCTCTTAATTCAGCACCATCAGACTATACTTTATTGCCTTTTTCTTGTAGGGCATACAGTGGAAAGATTTTTTTTAAATCAGTTTAGTCAGTTACTTTATAAATTTACGCATTTGTGTCATCTAAGAAACCAAGAGAAGCCACAATGAAGCATTCATGAAGTTAAGCACTTGATTGTGCTTATCGCTTTACACAGCTTTGTAAAATCAACACAGTTCAACACAGCTTTGTCAATAACTCCATCATAACGATGGTGCACTAAGATTATTAGTACTGTTCATCCTGAGTAACATTTTGTGGCAACGCTTTTTTTTTTTTTAAATGGCTTTACAAAATATTTAATGCAAAGAGTATTGTTTTAACTGAGTGACTGCTATATTAATCGGTGTAATAATGCAATTAACCTGTTTCTGGTGTACATTAAAATGATGCTATAGAACAATATTTAGACCATTTTACTACAGGAAATGTTCCAAAAAGTTTCCTTTGGGATTCATTTGTCAAATGGTGGCCTTGACAACCATTTTAGATCGAACAGCCAGCAAATAAGCAAGTTCATTTATGTTAAATTCTCAAATGCATTATTAATGTTACATGGAGTGAGCTGTGGGAAAAATAGTTGAAGGCCGTATCAGAATTTCATACTGGATTTACTAACTCGTATGGATTTTCTCAATTTACATAACCTCATCATTCAGACCACAATAATATCACATCAGCGAGACATCCTGATTTTCATCAAGCCAGGCCCTTGATTTGTTTGAATGAATATATTTCTTATAAAGTGCCAAATGGCCAAAGAAAAAGGGCAGCTATTTTGACTTAAAATTGGTGTATTTTATCATGATGTAATGGTTTAAGTGGAATATTTTGTTGAACTGTGTACCATTTAAATTGATGTAAAAGTAACTTATTTCAGGAAGTAACTCAAGTCAGGAAGTGTTTTTTTCTGTAGATGATTTCCTGTGGGATGAGATAATGACCCTGTCCTTTAATAGAGTAAGTGATTTTTAACTGGATAGCATGGCATGAGAGATTTGTAACTTCTGTTTTACTACACAGACTTTGTGCA
Organism: Sinocyclocheilus anshuiensis; assembly: GCF_001515605.1. Taxonomy (NCBI): domain Eukaryota; kingdom Metazoa; phylum Chordata; class Actinopteri; order Cypriniformes; family Cyprinidae; genus Sinocyclocheilus; species Sinocyclocheilus anshuiensis. The sequence goes on along the minus strand of NW_015545562.1, from coordinate 698,761 downwards.
AAATACGCTATTTTGAGGATGAAAAATTTCTTTAATAAATTGTACTAAAAATGTGGCATTATGTGTTCTTGAGAGATGGCAGGTGGTACGGTTTATGATGTTTGTATTTTGGCTTTGATTTTTCAACGATGAATGTTAAAATTGTTTCATGATGTAAGGAAATGTGTCATTAAATAATGTAATAAACCTCTGAGATACATCATTGTGTTTTCTCCCAGAACTGCTCCCTAAATGCAAAATATTTCCATTAGTATCACTTAGTAGTTATAACTGTAACTGTATAATTATTTAAAGGAATAGTTCACCAAAAAATGAAAATATTTGCCAAACATTACTGGTCCCCATTGACTTCCACTCACAATGAAAGTCAATGGCTACCAGCACTTTTCTGATTAGCAACATTCTTCAAAATATCTTATGTGTTCAACAGAAGAGAGAAACTCATACAAGTTTGGAACAACTTCAGGGTGAGTAAATGATGACAATTTTATTTTTTTGGTGAACTATCCCTTTAAATAGTTGTTAGTACTAGTACAACTCTGGTAAATTCTACTGGCATGAAACAATCATCGAGATTCTGAAAACCTGATTGAAGAACTGGTATTTGTATGGTTGCCACTAATTTTTTTGTAAACTCTCAGTGTACTTTGTATCAGAACCATTTACAGTACACTGTTAGGTAAGTCATGTTTAAAGAAGGATCTTGACACTTCATACCCTTTTTAAACTCTACAAATTGTTCTGTTTAATAAGTGATTATGTGTCTGTAGAGTAAACAAAACATAACTGCCTTGTGCATTTATGTCTGTGCTCCATGTGGCCAATAGCAAATGAAGACCAAGAAAAATCACTTAAATTAAAAATAGTTTAATTTATATTCAGTCAACATGTTGACATATACAACAAACCATTCTATTTACTGCTGAAAATATAACATCTACAAATCAGTCTTTCACTTCATATGGCATCATATACAAATGCAAAAATAAATGCATATCAATTTAGCAATATTTACAAATGTATACAAAGTGCTTGAGGTATCTCAGTAAAGGTTAAGTTGCCAACACCCTTTCTTCGCCTTATAGCGTTTAAGTACATTGCGTCACGTGGTCGATGGCGAATCGCATATTTATACAACTGAAATATTATCCATTGCGCATCCACACTTTTCTACAATCATATTTGGGAACTCGGCGACCTCAATTTCAGTATAATCTCCCTTTTTCACTAAATACATCATCGGTAGCGGTGCGCTTTCCACAACCGCGCACTTCCTCTCTCCGTAACCGTAGTTACGCTTGGGCTGCCGGCAGCCGCCGTTACACCGGAACGCCTGATACCCGGATGGTTCGATGATCCAGTACTGGGTCCAAGTCAAGGCTCGGAAATTGATGAAGTATTTTTCCCTGCAGCACATTTCACTGTCTTTTATGGTTTCACAGTCTCCACTAGACCTGCAACGTAAATAATATAAGAGAATAGGCTATTAACACATTGTACGTTTTAAATGAAACACATTTTTATTTTTATGAAATTCCTTCCGTAACACTTTACACCACAGAGCCCATATTACACATAAACCACATTTGAATATATATTTAATTAGGATAACAATAGAGTGATTCTTCTGAGTAGGCTATTCACATTTTGAAAAATTCCCCTAACTTTGAATTTCTACATATAGGTACATAGCCATAATTATTAAAAATATACATAAAGTTTAAATAAATAAATAACCCCCAAAAATTATGATTTAGAACTTATTTATAGATTATTTTTTGTTGTAAATATGACAAATTGTGCATAGCCTATAAATAGGCTTACGTTTCATTAAAATGAGGTAAAAGTAGCCTACTTCAAGGAAACAAAAACATATGTGAATATATTTAACTGAATATATTTCAGACTTTTATGTGTATAATACAAGGTACTCCAGTAAAAAAATAAAATAAAAATAAATAAATAAATGTTGTTTATTAGCATAATGCTGCTTTGAAATGACGCCACGCTTACCCAAACTCCTCGAGGTTGAGGGTGTAAAGAACAAGCTCAGGTTTTCCAAGAGTGTTAACGTTTGGATCTTGAGTTGTGAAACGGACACACTTGGCCATTTCTGCCGCGTAACTGCCGGGTCTCTCGCCCTCGATCCACACCTCCAGGTGCATGGGCATCTCCATTCGGCTCTTCGACCAATAGTGCACCGCCTGGGTGACATCAAAGCTCTTCCAGCCGGTTTCGTGAATGGGAATCAACCTGAGGAGATAATGGTTGTGACAATTAGCATGCATGTTCCTTAACGCCAGTCAGCACTGGAATTAGCATAATGAAGAAAGAATAATGACTGTCTGTGGCCGTCTCTGCTTACCTGGAATCCACTAGTGAAGATCGGTTTGACCCGTCTTTCAGAGGTTCCACCCAGTAGATGCTCACCCGGGCGTTGTTGACGGGTCTGTGGCCCTTTCTCTCTGGTATGGAGCGCTTGTGTGGGGCTTTCTTGAACAGTTTCAGTTCTGCCATGGTCACTTCACTGTTCTCCGGAATCCTTGATGTCATCTCAAACACCACGCGTTGACGTGTCGTGTCAGAATATACAAATTCACCAGATATGTCTGGAATAGACGAGAGCGATTTATTACAAACTATATTTACATTTTGCTTATTGAAAATTCATTTTTGAAAATAGTAGCATTAATTGTTAATTTCCACGGCACTAAAATATAGTATAGTATTTCATTTCATATCATGTGCATTTTCATTTTGCGTATTAATCTTACCTGCATTGCCAGGGATTCCCCTCAGTATGCCGGCTAAACTCGGAAGCGAGCGGCGTTTTCTGGCGTGATGCAGTTTCAGCATGGAAACATATTTGTTCTTGATGTGCGTTGGAATCACAAGGTTCTCCAGATCCCGCTTGTGAATTTTCGGAACTTCACTAAGTCCCAGTTTCTTCAGCAGAGCGTCTTTCATGGTTTCGTGGGTGAAACCCTTCACCATTGCGAAAAGTGCTGCGCAAAGGAGGCACGCGGCACGGATTGAAGACATCTTCCGCGTGAAGGTGCTGGAGAGATTCTGACTCTTTGCTGCTGTTCTCGGCCTGAGATGACTCTGCTTTGACAGCGGCCCGTCCTTATATGCGCCCATGAGACCCCCAGTTGCTCGCACTTTGACAAAGGGGTGGTGACTGACATCAGAGAGAAGGTGATACATGAAAGCCACGATTCATCGGAGAAATTAACGCAAAATGTCCAACTTAATAAGATTTCAAATAACCTTTAAATAAGATAGATAGATAGATAGATAGATAGAAATGTATTTTAATAAAGAGATGATAGATAGATGATAAATTGATAAACATGTAGATAGATAGATAGATAGATAGATAGATAGATAGATAGATAGACAGATATGCAGACATGTATAGATAGACAGATAGACATATATAGATAGATAGGCAGACATGTATAGATAGATAGACATGTATAAGATAGATAGATAGATAGATAGATATGCAGACATGTATAGATAGATAGATAGACATGTATAGATAGATAGATAGATAGATAGATAGATAGATAGATAGATAGATAGATAGATAGATAGATAGATAGATAGATAGATAGATAGATAGATAGATAGATAGATAGATAGATAGATAGATAGATAGATAGATAGATAGATAGATAGATAGATAGATAGATAGATAGATAGATAGATAGATAGATAGATAGATAGATAGATAGATAGATAGATAGATAGATAGATAGATAGATAGATAGATAGATAGATAGATAGATAGATAGATAGATAGATAGATAGATAGATAGATAGATAGATAGATAGATAGATAGATAGATAGATAGATAGATAGATAGATAGATAGATAGATAGATAGATAGATAGATAGATAGATAGATAGATAGATAGATAGATAGATAGATAGATAGATAGATAGATAGATAGATAGATAGATAGATAGATAGATAGATAGATAGATAGATAGATAGATAGATAGATAGATAGATAGATAGATAGATAGATAGATAGATAGATAGATAGATAGGCAGACATGTATAGATAGATAGATAGACATGTATATATAGATAGATAGATAGATAGATAAGCAGACATGTATAGATAGATAGATAGATAGATAGATAGATAGATAGATAGATAGATGGATAGACATGTATAATATAGATAGATAGATATGCAGACATGTATAAGATAGATAGATAGATAGATAGGCAGACATGTATAGATAGATAGATAGACAGATAGACATGTATAAGATAGATAGATAGATATGCAGACATGTATAAGATAGATAGATATATAGATAGATAGATAGACATGTATAGATAGATAGGCAGACATGTATAGATAGATAGATAGATAGATATAGATGTATAGATAGATAGATAGACATGTATATATAGATAGATAGATAGATAGATAAGCAGACATGTATAGATAGATAGATAGATAGATAGATAGATAGATAGATAGACATGTATAAGATTTCTTTAAGAAGGTTCTTTAAAGAACCATCTCTTTCTTACCTTTTTATCTTCTGAAGAACCTTCTTTCGCCACAAATAACCTTTTTTGAAACAGAAAGGTTCTTCAGATGTTAAAGGTTCTTATAGATAGATAGATAGATAGAAATTTATTTAATAAAGAGATGATAGATAGATGATAAATTGATAAACATGTATATAGATAGATAGATAGATAGAAATGTATTTTAATAAAGAGATGATAGATGATAAATTGATAAACATGTATATAGATATAGATAGATAGATAGATAGATAGATGGATGACCTTCCAGACATAGTGAACTTAGAACGCACCCTCCTTTCCAGTTTGCATGTGCATGTTGATGTAGCACCCTTGTTCCTCATGTGTACATTGTGTGTGTCGTCATCGAATGCAAGACTCAGAATGCAAAAGCAATGTATATAACTAATACGACACATTCCCTGCTTTTAATAACTGAACAATTAATGCAACAGGATACAGCTGATCACTTAGAAAGACGTGTGAGGCAGCTGTTCCAATACTTTTGCTCTCATCAGATAGTGGGATGAACTGTAAAAGTGCTGATCTTCTTAGCTGGTAAAACATTTATGTGTAGAAACGCCCAATAATAAAATGTGACATTCTGTAGTTTTGTCTCATATTAATCTTTTAATCATATTTACAGATTTCTTGACTCCACAGTGAACAGAGCAATTTTGTCTTTACTGTTCCAATACTTATGAAGGGCAATATATATATATATATAGTTTGTTTAGAAATAGTTTGTTGGAACATCCTGCAAATCTGGACTTTGAAATGTGAACAAATAAACCCACATAAAGATAATAAATAATATACATGCTATATATTTTTTTTAAACTATATTCTTAACAATCATGTTAGCTGTGAAATGAATTGGCAACAATCCTCAGTCTAGGGCCCTGCTTTACTCATTTTGTACAATACACATGATCCATGCATGAGTAAACTGAAGTCCTGGATCTTTGTGTGATTTCTGTCAGTCTTCTGTCCTTCCCTTGTCGATTATTTTGAGGCCCTTTGTCAATATAATTCTCACGGGTAGTATATCCCTTAATCAAAGGATGGAGGTGCACGCCAATCAACAAAACATGCGCTAATTAACACCTCTCTACTACATACGAAAGACAGCTCTATTCAAACGGATCCCGCCTCGGTTTGATAAAACAACAAACAATTCTATAGCGACGTCATAAAGGTAACGACTGTAAATATTGCTGCGTTGAAAACTCAGTGTTCTTTCTGTCAGCGATTAAGATCATAATGCAGGTCATTTCTGAAAATTGCTCATTTTAATTTAAACGCTTGAGCCTTAACGATGTTTATTGCTGAAACAAATTCTCATGGTCAACAGAAATTAATCATTGAATGTGAACTTCCTGTTCAACATTCCCTACATCCTGCCGCAGTTTGGTTCTAACATCAAATGTTTTGACATGAAAGACACGATTAGCACCTTATTAGGCCTGGTGTGGCAATTGTCAGATTCAGAGTTATAGAAGAATGGTTATGAGAAAAGAAGATGGCATGTTCTCAAACGTCAAACGCTTACACGTGAACAGCTGTGCTATGGCATTTTCGTTTGATGTTACAAATATGTTTTGCTAACAGCTTGCGTGTTTAGGACATATAAAAGGAAGCACAAATATATGAAAATGTTACTGTATATTTATATCTCACTTTTATGAATAGCATATCCTATATATCTAGTCACATAGTTTTAAGTTAGTTGTAAAATTAGTAGGCTTTAAGATAGCACTAAGATATTTTAAAATACAAACTTTAATGTAACATTTAAAAGCATATCTGGCTGCTTCTCTAAACACGTTATATAAATCCACGGACAAACAAGTCCAGACGAGGAGTTCAGACGCACTTGATTAAATTCCGCACTGCTATTGCAATGCAGAATATTGGACACAAGAGGGCGAACGTGCTCGTTTTTTTTAAAGCTTCTGCACAAGAAATACGATGCACAAGATAAGAAAATGGGAGGAAAAAACGTAATTC
>NW_015545562.1:687043-692110 GCF_001515605.1 Sinocyclocheilus anshuiensis | reverse complement strand
ATACCAGTTTTACAAATGAGGACGTCCCCAAAGGGAGGTTTTTGAGATTTTGTCAAAAAGTACCTTACTTTTGGGTACAAATTTGTCCCCAAAATATGGTTAAGTAGGTACACACACACACACACACACACATACGAATTCCATATACTTTCAAGGTGGGAATTAACCCAAACCAATGAACTCCAAACAATGTTTGTAAAAGTATGTATTCTTATATATTACACACTTAAAATGCATTTTATGAATAACCAAAAGAAAAAAAAGTTAAGAGTAGGCCTACAAATAGTGCGATAAGACGCTCAAGAACAGAAGTCGCGTTTGCCTGCATTGGTAACCATAGCAACAGTACGTTGTTCTTTCCGTCACTGTCTGACGTACGTCAACAAAAAAGTCCTGCCGTTTTCACATTATTGTTTATTTACCACAAGCAAAAACAAGAAAGCTTAAGTGTTTTGTCATTTTTAAAACAGTTGACGGTTAGCGCACTGCGCTAAAAGACAATTTGGCTTGCGCGAAACGAATCTCAACAGCAAATTGCTAACAGAAATCCCCTAAAAAGGTCGACCCCCTGAAGGTCAACGAATAATTGGGGGATAATTCGCACACTCTTCTCTAGCATACACTACTCTGCTGTTTCCCTCCAGCATATCCCTCCATTCTCTGCAGCAGATGCCGTGACGGTCGCCATGATGATGTCGGGTTTTGCCTGCAGCAGCAGCAGCAGCGAGCTGTGAGAGACACACACACGGCGACCGGGAGCGGAGCCGCGGAGTCCTCCAACTGACATGAACGAGGACGCGTATTTCCAGCCCCTCGCCGCGAAGCTACTCTCGACAAGTGCATAACAGTTTATAACAGCTCCCTCCGCCAGCGTTTCGTATATACGAAGAGAGGAATTTAAAGGAAAAACAGCTTGCTAAGGCTTTCGCAGTCCTGCCAGAGGAGGGGCATATGGGGCTTTGTAGCAATGCAGATCTCGTTCTGCTGATGCGCTTTTGTTACTGCAGAATGGATAACCACAGATATCACCATATCTCAGGGGATTGCTTTAAACTTCGTTGGTGACTTGTTTTGTGAAAAGTGTCCTTCAAAGGAGAAGCTGAAATCGGGAATACATAGCCTAAGCCTAGGTTATATACGTCAAATCCACCGGCCAGGGCAGGGTCGATGGCTGTAAGTTCTCTACATCTAAGGACTGTGAATTCATGATGTTGTGGATTGATATGGACGCATCGGTGCGAGAGGGACCATGATTAGGCTCGACAATATTTTCTGAGCCATTAAGTTTTTCCGGAGCGTTCACGCAAGTGTTCCACTGGCCGGTCCCGTTTGCTACCGTGGGAGCAAATACTGACCATACTGTGAGACATCAGCAGCAACTGAAACCATGTCTGGAGAGGTGCGTTTGAAGAAGCTGGAGAAGCTGATTCTAGATGGCCCGTCTCAGTCCACCGGCCAGTGCTTCAGCGTGGAGACCTTGTTGGATATTCTTGTTTGCCTGTATGATGAGTGCAATAATTCTCCCCTCAGAAGAGAGAAAAACATCCTGGAGTTCCTAGACTGGGGTAAGGCATATTTCACGCACTGCACGCCTTGTCTTTCAGGCGTCCCACACGTCAGTTGTGTAGCGATTCACCGTGACATGCGAGAGGCAAACAAACTATTGTTTTATTGTTTGACGTTAGCCAGCTGTTTAACGGACTAAAGTTGCTGCACGGAAAACTCATTGAGTTGTTTTTGAGGGGGAAACAGAAATGAAGCTGACATCATCGCTGGACTGGTTTGTGCATGAATGTGGAATGTGAAGCTCACCTTTAATGAGTCTTCCTGCTTACTGCTCAAACAAGGTGGATACAGTGCAGTGGGCTTTCATTTTGACATGGGCCACAGCTAAACAAACTAATTTATTTATGGCCTGTGTGCTTGTTCGGCAGCAGAATAGCATGTTGGCTCTTTTTTTTAATGGCTTGACAGTTCTTTACATATTGTTCATGTTTATTTTGGTTTTAAATGGCTATACATTATTTATCGGACAGTAGCTTAAGGTGCACTCTGTAATGTTTTAAAGTTTACAAATGACAAAGACTCGAGAGCAATCAGTCTTAAAGAAAAAGCTGTTTTATTCTACATGACGCGGGTCTGCCCCTCATGGGCGCCGGCATGTTGAAATCACATGACTAGCTGTGTCACGCAATTGACCGCTTTACTATTAATACTATGTTTACTTTATATAGCCTACCGTTTTTTTTTTCAGCTGGTGGTAAAGGCACTTTACAAAGCATAATTGTTAATCTAAGAAAAAAAAAGCATATTACAGACACAACATAACTGTCTATTTTAAGTCCATCATATTCCTTTTAATGCATATACACCTTTCTTTCTTTTTAATTAGTTTGTTTCTTTATTCTCTTACTTTTTATTGTATTTTTTATTTTATGAATCTATATATGATTACTATTTGAATTATTTGAAATTTCAATTACTTTATATTTATATTTTATTTAATATAAATATATAGCACTTTGAATTTCGAATTATCACTGCATATGAAATGTACTATATAAATAAACTTGTCTAGACTTTGCCTTGCCTAACACAGCCTAAGTCAACAGCATAATTCAGAGTGATGGTATGGTATATTGAGCAGAGCATGCAGAGCAAACTTCTTACATCCAAGACAGTATGTGTCAGTATCACATCGAAAACAACTAGTACTGTTGAAATGATTTAGATGAGAACCATTTAGATGCAAAATTTTATGGCAAACATTTATTTGTAAATGATCTTATTGCTAGCTTAAAATGGAGCAGAATGAATGGCCTTCTATCTCTGCAAAAAAAAAAGTTTGGCATAATCAACTGTCATGTTATGTAACTTTCTGCAAAATGAATAGAATGCAACAAACAGCATGCGTTTAAATTCGCTGGCCACCGTCTGAATGTAGCACCAATTCACAGCACAGTCCCTGCCTAGTTTGGTGTTTTGTTTACAATCCTCTGGTCCTGTGATTTTAATGAAAATGCAAATCAAACAAGCCTTCAGGTGACTTAGTTAGGCCCATAGAGATGGCAGTGCTGGTCATTGCTGTCACACACAGGTCAGGACGTTTTTGAGATAGAGCTATTGTGTGTCATTGTGCATGTGTGCTTATGCGAAAAAGTGTAAGTGCCCTTTTCCTGTGGGGAGTCTCAGTAGGGCAGCATCAGGAAACTCCGCTGAGCCGCTGGACACATGATGTCATATGGGGAAACGGCTGCGCATAGTGTTTGTGCCCTTTGTGGACTTGACTATTTAAAAACTGACTGGATTGGTCACTCACTCATGAGCTCATTAGCACACACTCACTCATTCATTCACATTTCAATGTACGCAGCTGTGACCGTCGTTGGCACGGAGACCAAAGGCACAGTTTATTGTCACCAAGGTCAAATTTAGCTTCACAAGGGACTGCATGTCTTGCTTCTTTATGACACACTAACACATTTTTTACGGCGTTTGTATTTCAAAAAGGAGGCTGGAAGTCTGGTGTAACTTTGTAACCAAAAGGCAATGAGGGGATAAATTTGGCTAGTTGCTCTGGTTTTCCTCAGCGTCTGTCAGTTTCTGAGGACGCATCAGCCGCTGATGATATAGGTAAGAACAGTGATGAGGATTCTACATTCAGCATTGACAGATCATAATTGGAGCATTGAGGCTGTCACAGTGTACTACAACATAATGAGAATCACATCTATGTTGGGACAAGTCCGCTAAGCTGCAATTATATGCGAAACCCCCTGGAATGTCCCAGTCCTCTAGAGAAATGTATGCATAACCATGCGAGACACATAATGAATGATTCATTCGTATTTCCTTCCCTTCCATTGCCAACCAAGTCTAGACCAGTGACCCAGAGCCATATTGTATTGTTCTGATTATATTTTGTATTGTGAAAGAGTGAATTCATGCAGAGTCTCTGGGCTTTTCACTGAAATAGATCTAGGGCCAATTGGCAAAGATGTGTACATGCTTCAGCTTTTCATTGGTTTTCCCTTGACTGACCCTGTAGAAGATTGGAGGTAGCTTGGGGGAATGGTTTGCCGGGGTTTCCCCACATGATGCTTTCTTAAGCAGTGCAGTATGTTAAACAGGTATTCCCTCACTACGTTCCAAAACCTACAGGAATACAGAATATTTTGCACTGTCAGTACAAAACCAAATTGGATTAATGTATGGAATCCTTTGACCAGTGAAAATATTGTTCAGTCTTTTGACCAGTGAAAATATAGTTTTCGCTTGCAAAAAAAAGTACATACCACAGTTTTTGGACATGTTGCTGTGATAAAATTCAGTGAATTTCATTGGTGTATAGTAGGGTTGTAACGGTATGAGATTTTCACGGTATGATAATCGTCTCAGAAAATATCACGGTTTCACGGTTATCACAGTATATATTAAACAATAATTCTTATCAGTAACAATGACTCTTAAAAGAACAAGAACAAGTTATTTGAGTGAACAAATCCTTTATTACAACAAATTTGAAACCATTTTAATAAAAGTATTGAAGTCTCCCTTCTGAAAAAAAAAACAATAAAAAGTAAAGCTGTACACCTTATGTATATCAATATCACACTTGAACATTTTAATTAATGCTTTCAAATGTTTTTAAATGAAAATTTACAACTCCTTTTATTTTTGGCAAAGTTAAAACATGGACAAACATGATATTCCTTGAAAACAATGTTTAAATTAATTATTTTATTATAAAGAATATTATTATTGTTGTTATTATAAATTTGAAGTAGGCCTACATTGTGCAACGCTAATATATTTCTGTCATAATTTCAAATTAAATCGAACTTTTATTTTGACGGGTTGTAGCGGACCTTTGAGTTTCAGAGTGTATTTGACAATGGTTTTTCTCAAATAAAACTAGGAAATGTTTATTTACGTTTTCTCTCAGAGCAGCTCTGCTGATGTTCATGTTTATGTAGACGCTGAACACACCATTAGCATCATGCGTACTTCAGTATGCAGTAGATAAAACAGCGCCACTCAGAGACATGCAGAAACAAGCAGATTATT
>NW_015545562.1:685120-685294 GCF_001515605.1 Sinocyclocheilus anshuiensis | reverse complement strand
AGTAGGGTTGTAACGGTATGAGATTTTCACGGTATGATAATCGTCTCAGAAAATATCACGGTTTCACGGTTATCACAGTATATATTAAACAATAATAGTAACAAGTAACAATGACTCTTAAAAGAACAAGAACAAGTTATTTGAGTGAACAAATCCTTTATTACTTGAAACCAT
>NW_015545562.1:676580-684978 GCF_001515605.1 Sinocyclocheilus anshuiensis | reverse complement strand
AAGTTAAAACATGGACAAACATGATATTCCTTGAAAACAATGTTTAAATTAATTATTTTATTATAAAGAATATTATTATTGTTGTTATTATAACTTTGAAGTATATTGTACAATGCTAATACATTTCTGTCATAATTTCGAACTTTTATTTTGACGGGTTGTAGCGGACCTTTGAGTTTCAGAGTGTATTTGGTTTTTCTTAAATAAAACACCATTTATGCGTACTTCAGTATGCAGTAGATAAAACGGCGCCACTCAGAGACATGCAGAAACAAGCAGATTATTCATATAGCAGTCTCTTTGCACTTTAATATTCACAGACACATATCATAACTATTTTAGATTTATCCATCCATCCAATTGCGCGTTTTACGTGACATCCTCGTTATACTGTAAATTCCATGTTCACGACTGCACCGGGATTCCCTCTGCTTCACGGAAATCATACGGCCTTAACTTATAACTTGTTATTAATGCGACATACCTTTATCTGCATGGAGGGATGGTGTCCACGAATATGAGCGAAGATGTTGGATGTATTGCCTGCTTTTGCAGCCACTTTGCGTCCACATTTTTTGCAAATTGGATCCGTCCTCAAGGACAACCCCGCGTGAGTTTTTTAAAATATCCGAAGTATTCCCATACTGCAGATCTTAACTTTTTTTTCGGCGGGGATGGAGATTAGATATTATCTCTGTCTCTGTCATTTTCTCCGCTGCATGTGCGTGTTAGCAACCAAGTGAATGCATAGTGAAGCAGCCGAGCGGAAATAAGTTGCATGTGCGCGGGTGAGATTTTGTTTTCATTTTTTTTTTTTAAAGCGTAGATATGCAAATGTTTACGGTATGATAACCGTGTACGTTCAAACCGTGATAAACAGTCATACCGGTATATCGTTACAACCCTATAGTGTTCCATGGTTTGCTGAAAATTCAAACCGTGATAAACAGTCATACCGGTATATCGTTACAACCCTAGTGTATAGTGTTACATGGTTTGCTGAAAAAAAGGTACATTTAAAGCAGTTTTTACTCAGAAATTGCTAGTAAATTTAACACATAATTACAAAAAAAGGCAAGTAACACATTAAATTAAACATGAAATTCTTAAGTAGAAAAACTGAAATAGTATTTTCTTGTAAAACGTACTGTAATAATATTTGTTTTATTTACAGCTTTGAATTATTTTATTTATTTATTTATTTTTTTACCGTGCATGTGAATATGGTCATAATTTTGCAGGATGATATACAGTGATGATATTGTTAGCAAAAACATTTATTTTTTGGTCATTTAAAGCTGTAATGAAATAAAATATAAATATTAGATGAAAAACTTAGACTTAAAAAATTTGAAATATGGCTTTGGCAAATAATTGAAAGAAGTTCTAAAACTGCTAAAACTGGAAAAAAAAGTAAACTTAAAAAAAAAAAAGACCAAAGCCCATAAAAAAACGACTAAAACGTAAAATGAAAATCTAAAAACAAAAAAGAAGTTGAAATATTAATAAAGACTATAATAGTATATGAACAATAACACTGGGTATATCAAAATACCATGGTATTACCATCTGATACATCACTGTGCCATGTTTGGGACTTTTTGTATAACACGAGAAAACATTTTTGTGGATTTTTACAATTTATTTATTTTTGTTAAATAAAAAAAAAGTATTTAATTATTTATTTTTTTGTATTTATTATTATTAAATAACTTATTCATTAAATTTAAAAGTGAGTTCACCAGACATAAATAAATATGACAACATTTCACAGTCCACTGCATATGTAAATATCCTGCTAAAATGCAAGGCATGCCAGACATTGAGCTGCTCCACACTGAGGTGCAAGAGCAATGCCAAAATCCCAAAATAACGCCTCGGCAATGTAGAGATCTGGATGCTTTGTTCCTCTCGGTCACATGATGTTTCTCCTGCGGAGGGCTTGGCTCGGATCGCTCTGCTGTAATAGTATGGTTTAAAGCCAAAGAATTCACCTCTTCTCCCTCATCCGTCTCCATTCCCACTCCGGTCCCTCATTCCAGCACACCCTCCAGCAGTCAAACACGAACATCTTATTTAGTGCTAACATTATACACTTAAACACCCGCCCATGCCTGAAGCTGTAATATGCACACATATACTGTATGTGGGAAGTGAGAATGTTTTTGTCATTGTATATATATTGTAATGTGTTTATGGTGTTTTCACTAATAGAGATGTGTTATTCGAGATAACATGCACCAGTAGCCAGATAGCCAACGCTGCAGTGCGTTGCTGCTCTGAGACCATCCTTGCACGCTGTAGATGAGGAATTGCTGCACTCCGCTCAGACTAATAAAGCCAGATTTGCATGGAAGTGCTGACTCAGAGCTCTAACTCTTTGCCGCTCTGATGTGCAGTGTGAAGAGGCTCGTATGGCAGCTGTTTGATGCCTACGCTATGTCGTCGTTCTCTGTCTTCCTCTCAATGCATCATAGTCCTTGACTGGCCAGTCTCTTAATCGGTCTGACACTTCTGTGTGCCAGCTTTGGCAGAGGAAAGTAACGGACACTCATTTGAAATCCGTTTACACGACAAAGTTTTCAGCCAAAAACAGGAAACTTTTTATGCATTTTGCCTGTTCGTTTACACGACAACAGCGTTTTGGGGACTGAAAAGGCATATTTTTGAAAACGGGTTTCAAAGTGCAAGTTTTTGAAAACGCCACCATTATCGTTTCCATGTAAACACCCAAGACTGGAATCTTTGAAAACGGTGATGTCATGCGCATGCGTAGTATGTGTTAGGTATGTAGACATGCGCAGTATGTGTCATTTTAAAGGCAAGCGCGAACAAACATACACAACAATGGCGGAGTACATGGTACTTCTTCATCAAAGTGTGGATTTACTTCACCAGTATTACAACCAAGCGGCAACCTCCCCGTCTCTCTCGTGAAACCAACACGGAAGTTCCCACCTCTTTGCCCATTTTCGATTATCTGGGAGTGACGCGCTGCCAAGATGCGGGTAAAAATCAGCTGTGGCGGGTAACGCTTTCAAATCACTAGCCAATTTGGCGGGTTACTTTTCGTAAGTTATGTTCACTCATTATTTTCCTGGGGAAGTTCATGCAAGCCAAATCTGCGCAGGTTTAGCGCAAATACTGAACTTGTGAGACATCATGACATTATCGAGTATATTGCAAAAACTAAACGAAACACCTACAAAGGCACGCATACGCGACGTGATGAAGTCTGGTTAGACCAACACAGGCTTTAGTGCGCGTGCGCATTTAGAGTGCATTCTTTAACTGCATGATTCAGTCTATTAATATGCATTAAGAACGATCACACAATTCAAGATAAGGGGGCAGAAAATGTATATATTTATATCAATTCATATAGTTAATCAATAACACACGAAGAGTGCCGTTTTAAAAAAAAAATCAGCATGGTTACAAATGTGATATTGATTTTATACAACAGTTCAATAAACAATGTTAATTAAGATACCTACGTTTTAGACACCATATTGCCTGTTTCTGCACTATTGCACTAAAGCCACAAACAACAGTTCAATAAACAATAAGTTAATATCAAGAGACTTACGTTTTAGACACCATATTGCCTGTTTTTGCGCTATTTCGCCAACAACAAAAAAAACATTCCAAACACAACCACAGCACTGTTTTGTGTCTCTGAGTAACATGACAGTGTTTCGTTCCTGAATGAATCAACCGTTTAAATGATTTGGTTCAATCACAATGACTCGCTTATTAACAGTGACTTGCCACCTACTGGTGGTTTTAATTTCACATTTAAAGTATCTTTTCATTACGGTAGTCCTTAAGATATCAGCACAATAACACACTCAGCAAAATATCGTCTAATTATCTTTATCGATAAAATCCCAGAAAATATTGAGATATTATTTTTTTGTCGGTATCGCACACCCCTAGTACTGACACAAAATGATTTGCAATGGTTGCTTTGTCACGCCCAGTTTAGACAGACTCAAACGGTTGGTTTATTTCAACCTTTTTTTTTTTTTGGCTAGTAGAAGTTGAATGTTGAAGTAACATAAAAATTGAATAGCCAAATTGGCTGGTGAGTAAAAAAGTTAATTTCAATCCCTGATTACAACCAACAGCGGAGACGCATCATATACAACATATAATCGTCACTTCCCTACAGGTACTGTTTACTAACAAGGTGACAGCGCCAACTACTGGCCTGGCATATGTAATACAGCGTTTTTGGCCGTTTTCGTGGATATGTGTAAACGCGAATCGTTTTGAAAACGTTGTCGTGTATACGTGAAACTTTTTAAAAATGCAAGGAAAAAACTTTTCCGTTTTTGACTACATCGTTGTCGCGTAGCTTAAGCAAACCATTGGCGGCAGGTCACAGTTGACCATGTTGTTAACAAAAGCAAAATGATATACAGTATGTCTGCAGCTGTGTATGTGTATAAAGTGGATGGACTAATATTGAATGCAATTCTGTTTCATTTAAAGTAAGTTCATCCAAAAATTAAAATTCTGTCGTCATTTAGTCATCTTCAACATTGAAAATCATTGGAATCCATTCTTTCATTGTATGGACAAAAAAGAGACGTATACATGTTTTTTGTTTCACAGAAGTAAGTCATACTGGTTTTATTTCATTCATATTTCATTGTTTTTGTGAACTGTCCCTTTAAATGCAGGGTAATTTGTATAAAATGGATGGATTTAATATGGAACCCAATTTGGTTACTTTAAAAAGGATGTTTCACCCAAAAATGACAAAAATTGCAAATCAATATTGGACACCATTAACTTTAATTGTATGGACAAAAAATACACTGAGATATTTTACAAAATTTTGTGTTCCACAAAAGAAAGTCATACATGTTTGATTTTTTTTCTCTTTTTGTGACCAGTCCTTTTAAATGTGGGGTAATTTGTATAAAATTGATGGATTTAAAATGGAACCCAATTCTGTTAATTTAAACTTCACCCAAAAATAACAATTTTGTCATTATCACTCACATTGCATCATTGCAAAACAACATTGGACCCCATTGACTTTCATTGTATGGTCCTCCCCACCCCCCCAAAAACTATTTATTTCTTCTGCAGAACACAAAATAATTCAAAAATGCTTCAACTGCTTTTCCTCATACAATGAAAGTCAATGGGGCATGAGACAACACTGGACCTCATTGACTTTCATTGTATGGACAAGAACATATTAAGACCTTTTTTGTGTTCTGCAGAAAAAAGAACGTCATACAGGTTTAGAACAATATGAGAGTGAGTAAATGTTGACAGAATTTTCATTTCTGAAAAAAAACTAAAAAACTATCCTATAAATGTGTGGTAGTTCTGTGCTATACAAAACAGTTGGCAGATCAGTGTTCTTTGACATTGCCGACCGGCTGTAATGCTGCATGCACATAGTTATCACTTGGCCTTAGCCTGTGCTGCTTCCTGATTTATGTGCCTTAATACTTTGTTTGTGTGTGTATTTTTGGTGTATGCCCTTGAGCCTTGATGCATTGGAGCAGTAGACCATCCTATCAGAATGCTAGCACATGTACTGCAAAGCTGTGACACAAAGTGACCCAGAGATTCGACCCCAACATTTGATAAAAATGAATAATATGACTTCTAAAACCATTCCGACTCTAAATTCCGATTGGATGAGTGACATTCAAAGCCACTGTAAAATAACTAAACACTTGCAGTAGGGCTGTGCAAATAATCAAATGCGATTTTCATGCGCATCTCGTCAGTAAAGCTGGTTCTGTGATTAGTAGTAAATCTCCAGCACATGCTTTCAGATGGAGCGGCATTTACTACACAGAGCCGTAGATCACTGACAAGCTACGCAATATCGCATTCATAATCGGCAATGAATCGCCTGCGATTTTGAACGTGATTTTGCGTAGCTTGTCAGTGATCTACGGCTCTGTGTAATAAATGCCGCTCCATCTGAAAGCACGTGCTGGAGATTTACTACTAATCACAGAACCGGCTTTACTGACGAGATGCGCATGAAAATCGCATTTGATTATTTTCACAGCCCTAACTTGCAGTAGTAGAATCTACTATGTACTAAATTGCATGATATTTTCGTCTCAAAGGAAGAGTCGTGCATGGATCTTTTTCCTTTTGTTTTTAGTTTAGACACTGAATAGCAAAGTGATTTGTTGGTTTAGTGGTTTTGGTTTGGTTTCTCTTTCAGTAGGCATGCATTTGCGTTTTGCATCATAGTTCCAGTCCTCGAGGGTCACGGGAAGCTCTCGCCGGACATGCAGCACGATGAAGCAGCTTCGAGTGACACAAAATGAGGAAATCCTATGGTTGTAGTGATTTTTGTCTGTTGGTTATCTTGGCTGACCCCATAAACACGGCATCCTTAGCCCTTTTGTGTGCCGCTGTACTTGTTAGCCTCACACATCACGTGCATGTCAGGCCACATTTCAGTCCAATCTACCTCATGAGATTTCCAAATGACAAAAATACCCTCACACTTCAGTAACTATCACGCATGACTTAAACTCGATCAAGATTTCACGAGCTTTCCAAATTGTAAATGGCAAGTATTTTAGATAATTACCCCTGCATGCTAAAAATGCTGCACCCCTGAGATGTATAGTTAGGCTGAATTGCTATAATAGCTGCTTAGCTGTAAAACAGTGTACACAGTTTAGTTAGAGTTGTAAGATGGAAAATACTACAGACAATTAAACAGACATTTTAATAGATTGAAATTGGCCTCAGACAGGTGAGAAGCATCATGGATGGCTATCTGATACAACATATACATTGGTCCTTTTACCATCCTGTCCGGTCCTGTTTCTGTCTCCCCTGTCAAAGTGAATTAGTCAGTTGCTTATGTACACAGCATGTTTATTATCATCACGATCCCTGCATGCATTTTGTTGGAAAATAATTATCGTTCAATTGCATCGTTCAGTACTTTTGACAGTCCAAAATTGTGTTGTGACTAAAAAATGTTAAGAAAATATTCAGTCTAATTAGAAAGTAATATATTTTACTCAACATGTTATTTTTTGTATTTTTGTGATAAAGATGGTAATTGTGATTTAAATTGCATTTGGTTTGCTGTTTTTGTTTGCACAATTTGGCCGAACATTACTCTAGTCTTCAGTATTGCATGATCCTTCAGAAATCTTTCTAATATTCTTTAAGCCCCGTTCACACCAAGGACGATAAAGGATGGGTTAAATGCAGAGCACTAATTCCTAGTATGGGTAACCATACTTGGCCACATGTCACGTCACTTTCACTTTTTCACTTTCATAGCTATAAAGATAACTATAAAGATAACGATATTAGCGCCCACACCAATGGATGATATCGTCTGTTACTCTAAGCGCACACTTGTCTGCCGCTTTAATTTCTCAAGCTCGTTATAGCAGGATGGATTCTGATTGGGTGTCAATGTTTGTATCATTCATCAGCTGGAAAAAAAATTGTTCTGAAAGTGATTTCAACAATATGTCGATATCATTGCTCTGTGCCTTTATTGTTATAGCTGGTGGTGTGGACTCTGCTATTCTTTAATATTGAGAATGATTTTTAGAACAATATCTTTTTCGTTATCTTTATAGGTATCGTCCTTGTTGGGAACAGGCCTTTATTCAAATAGAAAAGGTATTTTGGAATTTTAATATTTCACAGTATTACTGATTTTACTGTATTTTATTTGATCAAAATGAATGGCGTTTTGGTGAGCATAAGAAACTTCTTTCAACAAAAACAACAATTTGTAATTATTCCAAACTTTGACTGATAGTGTATGACTACAATAAAAATAATAATATACAATAAACATAATAATAACAAAAGTAATGTTATAAATAAATAATTATATTTTGTAAATTAGATCGTCTTGCTGTTAGCTTTGCAACATGCTACTTCATCAAATGCTGTTTTAATCTCTTGTAGGCTAAATCATAATTTTCGAAGTTACATTGCCATTTGGATGCTGCCTTACGAGGTAGCTCACTAATTTTTGAAACATAAGCTTGTGATTCTCCATCATCCTAGGTTTATCACAAGGCTCACAGGCATGGCAAATGGCAGAGAGATCAAGCCCAGTTTTTTAACAGAGTCTAATGGTGTTTTTACTGCTTTCCCTCTTATCGAATGCCCCATGCTACATTCCAGGCCCAAACCAAAGGGGCTTTTGTGGGAATGTTTGGCACTCAGGCAGTAGACTAGATTAAAGGCAATGTTGATGGCTGTCACATGTCAAACATATCAAGGTCGGAGATGAGTCCTCTCATTATGAGTGCTGTCAGCATGTATCTGGCCTGCTGTGGGGGGTTAGGAGAAAGGGCATGGGTGCGAGGAGATGCTTCATGGATGGGGGGGGGGGGGGGGGTGGTTTTTTTTTAAAAAG
>NW_015545562.1:663961-675495 GCF_001515605.1 Sinocyclocheilus anshuiensis | reverse complement strand
GCCTGGGTGGGGGGGGGGGATGGTTCTTTTTAAAAAAGAGATGGGGGTTTTCACATACATGACTCCATATATAATTCATGTTGTTGTAGGAAGCAGGTACCAGTTTGAATTTAATTCCAGTTATGCTTCTGGTTTGGTTGTTAAATCATTCTGTTCCATAATACACAAAGAATCCAAACAAAGTGCGTTCTCGGAGGGCTTTGCGGTCGAGTCGGTATTTTCGTGTCGGCTGTTCAGTAGAGCCGAAAGAACATGGTTTGCCTCCCCCCACCTGTCTGTCATCAGTCGACGTGTTTTGCAACATCTTTCTTTGAGAGCCGATCCACTTTTTGAACTCTTGTGTGCATTTGTTCGAGTCTTGTCGGAACTTGTTTCGATAAACGCATATTTTCGGGATACTTACGGTTTCAAGTCCTAGCGCTGACACCTTTCCTCTGTAGGTTATAATTAGTAATTGATTCCAGCCTAAGGGATTGGCTATGGCCCAGAAAGTGTCTGCACTGGAGGACTGCAGAAATGTGTATATTTAGCCTTTTTTGTCCCTTTCATTTATTCTTGCTGCTGAAAATGGGGGTTTGTGGCAGCTTTAGACCGTGACTGCTTTCTGTCATTGTATAAAGTGTTCACATCACTTGATTTGGACCTGAGTCAGAGCACCAATTTTTAATTCTCAACATGCATTTTGGTTTAATGCGCTGGCGTCTATGACTTGAGTCTTGCGTAGCCAGAATTTTGACTAAATGGCAAAACACTAGTCCACACTTCAGCTTATTCTGGTAATGAACCACCCACTTAAATAAGAAAAGACCATATGACTGACGTGTAAAGAGACCAACCACCGTTTTTGTTTTTACCAGAAATAGGTTAGGGTATACTACAATAATAGGCTGGTGTGGAAAAACAATAATCATGTGGCACTTTCTGTGAATGATTGTACAGAAAACAATATGAAAAAGTGGAAAATGTGTGTAGATTTGTTATCTTACTATTAAGTGCCTCAGAAAAACTCTAAATAGGCCTATGTTTTTTAAACACTTAGTCGGCATGAAATGAAAATGTACCCAAATGCATGTTTTTTTGTTTTATTACGAGCAATTCACCCATGCTTATATATATTTTTTAGTGCTGTCAATCGAATAAAAAAAAGTAACTAATCGCACATTTTTCTGAAATTAATCGTGAGTAATCGCGATTAATCCCACCTAACATTAAAGTTTTTAAATATTGGCCTACTTTTATGTTACAATAACTTCACATTCAATCTTCAAATGAATGTAGAAAGCACATAAAGATAGTTAGGCATATTTTTTTTATATCTGTTTAATGGCTTCTTTTTGTATGACTGAAGCTGAGTATCACTGTTACCAATACTACTGATGTCTCTATGAAATTCTTCAAATTTTTCCTAATATTTAACAGTTGACTATATGTAATGTTGACTATACTAACATACAGTATAATTGAGAGCTATTAGTTTTAAATAGGGCTGTCAGTTTAACGCATTACCTTAATTAGTTATGAAAAAATAACGCGATTAAAATATTTTAACACAGTTAATGCACTGGCCCCGCCCCCAGACTTGTACGTCATCCAGCGTTTCATACAGTTGACTGTTGACAAATATGATGCAGGGCAACAACTTCATAAATGCAGTTATGCCCTAAAATTCAAGATATTGGGGCAAAAATGCTCCTGTATGAGTTTTTGTCTCATTTATAACATATGATAAGTGATATCACACGAGCGGCGAGAGCAATATCACACGAGTGCTGTTTGTCCTGAAAATAACGAGTGCAAATGTGATTTTATACAACAGTTAAGTAAATAAGAAGTAAATATTTTGTTATATTTCGAACACAATATTGTCTGTTTTTGCTCAGTCTTGCTGACAAAAATATTACCTAAAAAGCCACATCAGAATTGTTGTGAGTCTCCGAGCAACACAGCAGTGTTTAGTTTCTGAATGAATCCGCGTTTTGAATGAATCGAATGAATAAATGACTAATAAAGACATTTACCGCCACCTGCTGGCAGTTTTAGTTTCTTATTTAGAGTATTATTTCATTATGAAAAAGAAAAAAAGGGGGAAAAAAACTTTAAAGGGATAGTTTACCCAAAAAGTTTAAATGATGTCATCATTTACTGTAAAATAAAACAGCATAGTCTTCACTGTAAGAATTAAACTTCCTTTGTTTCTTATTAAAGCTACAAAAGTTCTTCAGTCAAGAGCAGTGAGTGATTTTGAATGTGTCTTTTTGATTAATATTAAGCACATAGTCGGCAGCAGGAATATAGCCCACTGTCACTTTAAGAGCCGCACGGATCCAATTTACTGTTAAACAAGTGTTTTCATTCTCAACTCTTTATATTCATTTATTACATAACCGACGAGGGTTTACGTGAATAATCTCTAAGCACCGCATTTTGACACATTTTTGTGTGTATTTGACCGTTTAGGCCAGGGGTAGGCAAGTTCGGTCCTAGAGAGCCGCAGTCCTGCAGAGTTCAGCTTCAACCCTGAAAAAAAAACTCACCTGCCTATAGCCTTAGTAATCCTGAAGACACTGATTAGCTTGTTCAGGTGTGTTTGATTAGGGTTGGAGCTGAACTCTGCAGGACTGCGGCTCTCTAGGACCGAACTTGCCTACCCCTGGTTTAGGCGCTAAAAGGTGACTTTACATTTCCGTGTTGTGTTCCATCTCTGAGCGCATACACGGTAATCTTCCCGAGGAAGCGCAAATTCTTTCACGCTTTTAAAAACATAACTAAATCTAATCAACTTAAATAAATCAAGCACGTCCCGTTTTGCAAAAGTCTCGTTACATGATTTTACTGATTTGCACGTGAAATTGGGCTTTTATGGAGGAACGAAAGAGCACCGCTGTAAAGGGGGCAGAATGGGGCGCAATAATCGATTTATCTCAATTACTGTATTTTCATAATCGTTGGAGGCTGAAATCGAAATCGAAACTGAATTTCGATTAATTGCACAGCCCTAACCACACCCTAACCCTACCCCTTTACCCTATCGCTAAACATAACTCCACCCATTAATTTCACAGAGGTGGAGCTGGACATCCAGAGAGGGCGAGCTGGAGGCCATTTGGCTCTGCAGTGAGCAGTACTTGAATATTTTTGTTGTCAAATGGTCGTTTGATGTCATATATGACTTAATGTAAGGGCCTGCAATAGCACAGTTTGACCAGTAGTGCAAGACTGTAGTGCAAGACTGTAGTGCAAGACTGTAATTCAGCCCTCCCAGCTGCAATCCAATGAAAGGCAAAGCCAAAGCAGTAGTGTGAGAAAGTTCTACAAAACTACAAACAAAAAAATGCTGTCATGTGTAAAGGCCCCAATATACTCATGGCAAAGTTCTTTTTTATTCTTCAGTTGTTTGTTGCAGCCCTATTTTAAAATGTCACAAATCTTTTGGTGAAATGAATGACTTTTCTCTGTTAACATATGCCAGACTTCTTCAATCATTTCATTTGCATTAAACCTGCCCCTTTCTTACAATCGACTGCAAACTCGCATTCAGATCTTTCTCCATCCATTCAATTTTTTAAATTCCATAATCGATTTCAAATTTTGTGATTATTTACTATAGAAGAGCGTGCATGGGAGAAAAAAAAACACTGTGAAAGTATCACATAATTGGTCCAAGTCTACAAGGCTATGTTCTAAATCTTTTGAATGTATAAAAAAATGAGGGTGAGTAAATGATTACAAATTTCATTTTTAAGTGAACTATCCCTTTAACCTCATGTGAAAAATACAGTGAGAAGCATTTGTGTATGGATCACATTACAAATTGCCGGTTACTAATAGGGTTTGATGTTTGCTTTAAATGGGAAAGTACATTTGACAGACAGTGTCTAGCCCAAATTAAAATTTCACAGTGGCATGTTCCAGCGAAGTTGATAAGTGATTAAAATAATAATGATTACGATGACAGTGATGATAATTTGAACATATTACATGGGTGGTGAAGTTTCCACAGTTCCGACTGCCTCAGGGGCTTTCAGTCAGTCGTGGTAGGAAACGTCCAGCAAGATTTCATTCACTCCTCTGTTCTGAGAGAATGCAGTAGGATAGAGTTACATCTAACATGACATATTTTGCCACAGGGAAGTGACTCGGTGGTATTATGTTGACTGAAAAACTAATGCTGGTATTTTTACATCCCTGCCAATTGAGCGTAAGAGCAGGCAGTCTGTAGAAAGCTTTCACAGCTCTTGTGTCAATGTCATGTTGTTGGATGACTGTGTAATCTTCTCTGGGGGATATGACCGCTCTGCTTTCCTGTGAAGTTGTCTGTATTAAGTTCTGAGAAATGGCAAAGCTACTTTTAATTATACCTTGAGCCTCACGTGAAACAATATCATACACTACCCTTATTTCTTTGACACATCCAACATCTCTGTAGCTCTATTGATGTACAAGTCTTGGGTTAAAGTAGTAGTTCACCCATGAATGAAAATTCTGTCATCATTTACATCATTTACATTAGTCACTTTCTTTCTTCTGTAGAGCGCAGATAGCCTATTTATAGCTAAATGTCCCTGCTGCTTTTTCCATTCAATGAAAGTGAATGGCAACCAAGACTGCCATGTGAGATTTTCAGTGAATAACAAGAAGTTTTTTGGTTTCAGAAGACTTGGACTATGATGCTTTATGATGTTGTTATTGATTTTTTTGGAATACAACTGAAATCTCAATGTGTTTTTGTGCGTGGTTTTATTAAATAAAATATGTGCTGCATGTTCCAGAGTGATAAGCGGAACTGTGTTCTTTTACATGTGAGCAGTGTGTGTTTTAAGCATACTTAGATTAGGGCTGGACAATTTTTTTTTTTTTCAAAAAATCGTTGATATGATTTTTAAACACAGTTCCAATATTTCAGTAGACATTACCAGTGTTTCCCATACATTGATTTATTTGTGGTGGTTGACTTTGTTGAATAAACATGAGCACTGTATGTTTCGATAATCAAAACATGGCGCGGGTGTTTTATATGATTATATCTATGAAGGGAACCGACTGTCTTCAGGAAAGTTTTGATGGCATGTTAATTTGATCTGATAAAGTAGTGTTCATGAGCACAAATTTATTTGTACCATTTTCATTTCTAAAATATTGTTTAGTTTTGGAGGAGGTTTCATAGACTTGGCAAATTAATTTTTCAGAAGTTTGTAGGTACAGACATCTGTTGTGGGTGTTCTTTTTTTAAATATTGTTCATATCGATAACGGAATTGTATCGTATTAATTAAGAAATATATTGTGATGTATTAAATATCTAAATTAAATTGAAATTAAATTCAATTCAGTTGGCTCGCATTGAAAGCTGCTTCACACAAACTCATCTCTGCTCGGAGTTTGGATTGCTTATAATGTGCATTGAAAACGCAACATGCTCCAACCATCTTCCCAAACTTGTAATTAGAATCACTTATGAATTGTCTTTTTGTCAACAAAAGAAAAGCATTAAGGGCTCTGTGGCCTGCAAGCTTTCAGTTTTCCACCAAAATAAAGGCTTGATGGTTTAATGTTTGAAAAGCTATATATATTAGTATTGTAAAAGTAAAAGTATGGTTGTACTTAATAATAATATTATTATAATTTTCTTAAATGCTCGATTTTTATTTTATAGTGAAATATCACATTGAAATATTCCAACAGTTATATTTATAATTTGGTTTAGTATATTAATAATAATAATTTTATTTATTTATTTATTTATTTATTTTTTTCAAAATTGTGCAGCCCTGCCAACAAGCATAGCAAACAAACCTGAAGCAACAACAACAAAAATCCCCAAAAGAAACACATTTGCAAATCACAATTTTTGTCAGAAAATTCACATTTTGGGGATATTTTGGAGATTGACAGCTTATGGACACCATCAAATTTAACTGAATGGAAAATGCAGTGTGAACATTATTCTAAAGATCACCTTTTGTGTTCCACAGAAGAAAAAAGTCCTGCAAGTTTGGAATTACATGAAGATGAAAAATTGTTTAATTTTGGCCTGAACTAACCTGCTCTTTATTTTCTCACTTGAGACTTTAGCAATGATGTTAATGACTAAATCAGCAGGTTAGCACATCTGTTTCTTTCGTTTTATTTTTTATTTTTTTAATGCAGGACACCCTCTCTGGTGTCTGTCTGTCCTCTCTCTCCCCATTGGGCCTCATGGTGTTCTTTTAAAGGTGAATGGTTACTTCCTGTATTTTAATTGCATCTTATCTAACCTTGATGCAGTAGCATGACTCAGTCTATGTATTTCTGTAGATGGAAAAAGTAGGGGATTGCTGTGCTGGATCATTTTGAAAAGAATGGGTGATGCGACTGCCGGAGCACAGAGAGCTGCAATAACCAGGAACGCAGTAAAGCGTCAAACACGTTTTTGACATGTTTAACATCACATTTCATCTCTGTCTTTTGTGTGCAGAGTTTCTGTTTATGTCATTTGTCACATAACCTTCCTGCATTCAGTGAATTTTTAAAAAAGCTGCCTGTGCTTAACGGGCCGTGTGTTTTGCACTCTTGCTCCATTAATGCACTTACAGCATGGGGCTTCAGTTTCAGGCATGTCTGATGGGCGATTCTTCTCCTACCCTGTCTGTTTGCATTTTTCTCTTGATGAACATTAGAACAGGAGCCAGGAAACATCCAAGATCTTATGGCTTTGTTTGTTCTTCCTCTGGCTTCATTGTATTTTGGGAATATCCTGTTTTTGCATTGCAGTAGTTTAGACAAACATAGTTTTTGTCTTGTCTGACTCTGACACAAGCCATGCCATCATGCTTCAATAGCAATAGGGGATGCTTTAGGGGTGGTGTATATTGCTTTGGGAATTTGGGTGCTCACTCTAGCATTAAACACAATTTATCGCCCCATTGCATGTTTATGCAGTATGAAAGTGATTCTTGGGCATGTTTATGTACGTAATGCTTTCCCCTGTCCTCACGGAGGGTTTCATATATCACCCCCCCGCTAACTACATGCTACTATGAGCCATGACTTTGCCTTAGGGATTGAAATCACCCATGATTTTTTTTATTAATTTGATATCCTGCCAGCTTGTTTAATAACAGGGGCTGCCATCACATCTATGAAGGGAACCCCTCTTCAGGACACCTTCATTTTGTAAATGTAATTTATTCAACATTTGTCTGTTGGGACTCGTCTTATTTTATGGCCGTTATTAGAAGTAGCAGTTGTGAGGCACTGGGACTTTCAGATTAAGCCAGATATTAAGGAATTGCAGGTCATATAGTAACTTAAAAAAAGAACAAAAACAATGCAAATAAATTACGGTCTTATTATTAATAAATATATTTTTTAGACAAAGAAATTGACTTTTTATTATATATATATTTTTTAAATTATATTTTCTTTTTCTTTTTTATTTCTATACATGTCACGATAATGTAGTTATTGTGAATTATTTTGGTCATGATGATGTGTAGTGAAATTCTGATATTATTATTGCATTTACATTTTTTATATTATAATCTAAAATGTATATATATGTGTGTGTGTTTGTAGCTTGCGATTCGATTCGATTCGATTCGATTCAATGTCGATTATTTTGGATATATATCAGGTAATGCCAAATTTTCTCAAGGAAAAAAAATCTTTCAACTAATGCTGTAAAATATACATGAGAGTCAGTTGGTAGCCTACTACATTACTATAATATTGAAGGTTAAAATTGACTGATTTGTTAAAATGACACTTAATGAAGTTTTTAAAATAATAAAGTTACAATTACATAATATTTCTACTTCAATTCGTTTTTTTTATATAAACATAATGGTGGCTGTCATAAAAACTTGATGGATTTATTCAAACATAAATTAAACATTGAAGAACAGTAAAATTTATAATGAATATGTTATTTGGTGCATATATTTAGCAAAATGCCCCTCTCTACAGTTTATTTTTCTATCTGACTAATGAGTTTATGGTCACCAAATATGTTTTTTCTGAGATAATGTGACATTATGTGACATTATATTGATGTCTGTGCGCGGCTGAAACACTAACTGAGCGATTACATGAGACAGGATACGGATTGTAAAGTTGGACTCTTTCTTTTAACTTACCTTCGGATGTTTAGTCATGTTTATTTTGTGCTGAAACTGGTATTAATGTGGAGGAGATGATCAGTTCACGTGCGCTAATCGCTGCCGCGTCTGTTGATCGAGGCGCTACAGCGATCTGTCACACCACATTAAACAGCGCCAAAACGGCATTTATTGTTTGAATACTGCACTAAAATGTGCAGTTTTATCACACAGCACAATGCCACAGATGTCGCAAGTTTTGAGGGAGCGTGCAATTGGCATGCTGACTGCAGGAATGTCCACCAGAGCTGTTGCCCGTGAATTGAATGTTAATTTCTCTACCATAAGCCGTCTCCAAAGGCGTTTCAGAGAATTTGGCAGTACATCCAACCGGCCTCACAACCGTAGACCACGTGTAACCACACCAGCCCCAAAAGGGTGTGATTAATCTGATTAAAAATTTGAATCTATTGACAGCCCTAATATATATACATATATATGGTTTAAATGAAGTAAAAAAATAAATGTTTCAAGTATTGAATTATTTAGAAATTGTGTTGCACAATTTAAGTGTAATTTTTTTTGGCCTTTCACCATTTTTATTCATAGAGATTATGTGAAAGACAATAGGAACTGAAGATAAAATTAAATTGTATTAACTGTACTTTTTTTTTTTACATTTTTGGTAGGCTTTCCAAAGACCAATTAATCAAATGCCTAAGATATATAGAAATATCACCATCAAATGTTTGTTTGGAAGATTGGGCTTCACAAAACCTAATTATTTGTTAAAATAAAAGGTATGGAAAATTTTGTTTGACTTCGTTTAAACTTTTTTGTGTGTATATGTGTGTGTTTTAGAGGGCTACAAAAGTGTCCGCTGTGTTCATATTGAATGTAAACTTTGAAACATTATTCACATGACACCTATATCGTAAAGCAGAATTTCATTATGACGTTTCACTGTTTGCATTAGCATAGCCTCTGCTGCTTTAAGTTGCAGAGGCCTGAGCACATTGCCGATTGTCATAACTGCTATTGTGTTAATACTCTCAATGCCTTATTAGCCTCTCTGGTTACAGCAGAGGAAGGCCATCCTCAGGTCTTTTAGCTCCAGGAGCTGGGACATGTTCTTCTGGAAGCGGCATTTTTGCATTGTTACCTCACCGTGGCCGTAAATAATCTCTCTTATGGCTTCCAGATGTCCCCTTGCCAGAGGAGTGGATGTGGGAACACACACTCAAGGCCTAGTATTCCTCTTTGCATCCTCCTTTGCACACAGGCCTGTCCCCAAATACAGCGGGAAGGGCAAATTTACACAAGCATGCGCAGATTCTCACGAGCACCGTGTCACGCACACACTTAACCAGTCTGGTAGGAGACACAAAGTCGGGACGTGTTTTTCCAGTCCCACAATACCAATGAGTTTAGTCTGACACTTTCTTTTAAAACCTCTGTATTTGTACTTTGCATAAATGTTGTCCCTTTGTACCATGGTTAATATCATTAACTAAAACTGAAACTAAAACTTTCACTACTTAAATATAATAAACATTAATTGGAAAAAAATGTGTGTGTGTGTTTTGTATAAATAATTTTTTATAAAATGTATAAAAACTATATAAACATATTAAAAAAACAAAATTAATAAAACTTTAATAAAAATTGAATTAAAAATAAAATCTTATTCATAAAACAAAAAAATGATACTAAAATAACAGT
Organism: Sinocyclocheilus anshuiensis; assembly: GCF_001515605.1. Taxonomy (NCBI): domain Eukaryota; kingdom Metazoa; phylum Chordata; class Actinopteri; order Cypriniformes; family Cyprinidae; genus Sinocyclocheilus; species Sinocyclocheilus anshuiensis. Next base: position 665,699 of record NW_015545562.1, on the reverse strand, counting down.
GGTTTGTACACCCTCTCTAATACCAACTATTCTTTGGAAAGGATCATAAACAGCCATACAGTGAACAATGTGGTGGAGAAGTTTACATTTACAGCACTGCAGATTACCTCACTCTCATTTGTCATGGCTACCGTTGCTATGTTTGGCATGCCCGTGTTGTTTTATTAGGTTTTCAGGTGAGTGATACTGTATAGCTATTGTTCTGCTGCCGAAATTAAACAAGAGAAGGATCACTAAAGCTAATATTGTTATCCCACTGATCCTTGGATACAGAGAAATCACATGGATTTCTCCGTGGATGGGCCCCTCGCTCAGTCTGTTTATTTGTTTTTGGAAAGGATCATAAACAGCCATACAGTGAACAATGTGGTGGAGAAGTTTACATTTACAGCACTGCAGATTACCTCACTCTCATTTGTCATGGCTACCGTTGCTATGTTTGGCATGCCCGTGTTGTTTTATTAGGTTTTCAGGTGAGTGATACTGTATAGCTATTGTTCTGCTGCCGAAATTAAACAAGAGAAGCATCACTAAAGCTAATATTGTTATCCCACTGATCCTTGGATACATCGGGCGGAGCTGGCTTCATGATAATCACATGGATTTCTCCGTGTATGGGCCCCTCGCTCAGTCTGTTTATTTGTTTTTACTCTCTAAAGAGCCTTGCCGGTCCCATTATGATGTGGTTACTGGCGATTCATTCTTGTGGAGTGTTTTATTCAGTGGTTGTTTTGCAGTCCATGCTGTTTGTGGAACAGAGGAGTTATGAGCGATATGGCTGATTGTATGCAGTCAATGGTGTGTATGATGTAACACGTGACTCCCACTGCAGTGGCACACTTATTTTAACATGTGGCCACTGCTTACTCGTGTCAAAACTGTTGAAAGTTTCTTAGAGGTCAAGCGTGGCTGATTCTATCCAGGGATGTCTGAGGTTATTTTTACTCTGTCTCAGTGGTAAGGCTGGGCGGTACGAATTTGATACATCCAGTTAGAATTTAGCATCTAAATTATCGTTTTTTGTTCCCTCCATAATGTGAGGCTGTTTTTGAACTGATGCCAGACTTACCATTATCTTCAGGTTTGTATCTATCAAGTTCCAAAAAAAAAGGGAATCCAATGAAATATGCCTTTTATAAGTATTTTTATTTATTTGATTTATTTATTTTAGATTAAGTATTTATTAAGTATTTTATTTATACATTTTTATTTAAATAAAATTCAAAGATTCAAATAATAAGATCTTGTTACAGTTTTTATTTACTAATTTAGTTTAATTCAATTTTCCAGTATATATACACACATACACACACACACACATATAAAAACATATAATATAATAGTCGTAGTATAGTATATAATGTATTTATTATTATTATTATTATTATTATTATTTATTTTGCTGGATAATGTAGATCTTTTTCTTATTATTAAATTATATATTCACACAATTGGGATATTGAACTGATGCCAGACAGTAGACATTATCTTCAGGTTTGCATCCATCAAGTTCCAAAAAATAAAAAATGTAATCAAATGAAATATGCCTTTATAAGTATAACTTTTATAAGTATTTTTATTTAAAACAATAGATTATCCAAAAATAGGCATTGGCAAATGTTTATTTAATTTTTATTTAAATAAGATACAAAGATCAAAATAATAAAATCTTATTACAATTTGTATTTACTAATTTTTAGTGTAATGTTTCATTCAAATTTCATTCATTCATAATATA
>NW_015545562.1:615991-663573 GCF_001515605.1 Sinocyclocheilus anshuiensis | reverse complement strand
GTGTGTGTATACACACACACACACACACACACATACAGTACATACATACATGTTACATATTTCCAGCAAAAATATATCAGTATAAACATATAATATATAATAGTATAAGTAATAATTTAAATATACTGTTTAATTAATTAATTTATTTATGTTTGTTTAATTTAGCTGGAAATGTAGAATTTTTTCTTATTAAATAATATATACACACAGTTGTGATATATACCATCTTTATAAAAAATTACTCCTAGCATGATATAAAGCTTTGGTTATCCCTTGTTCAATAGTGTTTACACATTGCTGGTATTATTAGCTTGTTTTTAGCTGTCAGCAGGGTGGGTGATAGAGTAGCTGGTCTGTGATATGTGACTGTGACGACTGTTAGATTAGCAGTGGGTCAGTGCTTAAGTGTAATTACAGTAGTAATGTGGAGCAGTTCTGATGAGATGTAATGACCTGGCTGAAGGCTTGCTGGGACCAAAATGCCTTGGAGCCACCAATTGTAACTTGCTGATCTACCCAGACCTTTTTCTTATTATTAAATTATATATTCACACAATTGGGATATTGAACTGATGCCAGACAGTAGACATTATCTTCAGGTTTGCATCCATCAAGTTCCAAAAAATAAAAAATGTAATCAAATGAAATATGCCTTTATAAGTATAACTTTTATAAGTATTTTTATTTAAAACAATAGATTATCCAAAAATAGGCATTGGCAAATGTTTATTTAATTTTTATTTAAATAAGATACAAAGATCAAAATAATAAAATCTTATTACAATTTGTATTTACTAATTTTTAGTGTAATGTTTCATTCAAATTTCATTCATTCATAATATATATGTTTATACTGATATATTTTTGCTGGAAATATGTAACATGTATGTATGTACTGTATGTGTGTGTGTGTGTGTGTGTGTATACACACACACACACACACACACATACAGTACATACATACATGTTACATATTTCCAGCAAAAATATATCAGTATAAACATATAATATATAATAGTATAAGTAATAATTTAAATATACTGTTTAATTAATTAATTTATTTATGTTTGTTTAATTTAGCTGGAAATGTAGAATTTTTTCTTATTAAATAATATATACACACAGTTGTGATATATACCATCTTTATAAAAAATTACTCCTAGCATGATATAAAGCTTTGGTTATCCCTTGTTCAATAGTGTTTACACATTGCTGGTATTATTAGCTTGTTTTTAGCTGTCAGCAGGGTGGGTGATAGAGTAGCTGGTCTGTGATATGTGACTGTGACGACTGTTAGATTAGCAGTGGGTCAGTGCTTAAGTGTAATTACAGTAGTAATGTGGAGCAGTTCTGATGAGATGTAATGACCTGGCTGAAGGCTTGCTGGGACCAAAATGCCTTGGAGCCACCAATTGTACCTTGCTGATCTACCCACTTATTTGCTCTGAAAGACAGATGCTGTCTGGAACTTCAGCAGATAATTACCCCTTAAATAGATTCAGAATATTGTGTGGGAAACATTTTATTTATTCTTAGTTTATATTATTAGATAGTAAAAATAAGGAGGTTTTATAGAAGTAATTATAGAAGAAATGTAGACACTTAAACCACTTAAAAATGCACACGTCATTGCATTATATAAAAAATCAAACTGACTTTAATGAAAGTTAGCTAAAACGCATTTTAGTTGGTAAAACATTTATAAAAAATAGTTTTTAAAATATACAACAGTTCTACATTCTGACACCTATGTGACTTTTTTTGAATTTCTCTCTTCTGCACAATCCAATATTGCTATAGCAACAGAGCCGCCCCACCCTGTGTGCTTGATGCTGATTGGATGAGAGTTTATGGACTAAACTGAGTCTGCAGCAGTGGCACTGTGCTCCCATGGAAAGATTTTGCAACAGAACACCTCAGTAATGTTTATGAGAGCCATTAGATGAGGCTGAGCTTTGTAAAAAGATGTTTTAGGAAGGTCATGCTTTCCTCATTCTGAGATGCTAAGTTTAAAGCTGCGTAGACTCTGATGATGGCAGGTGTGGGTGGCGTGTTTGTACTCTTTTTGAGGATAAACACGGCAGACTCTTATCCTTATCGCACTGCGGTTGAGATCATCTCCTCCTCTGTTCCCATGTTTCCCACCCTGGGAATAACACGCACAATATTGCTACAGTGGAAGAATTCATTATTTTACGTAATATTTACAACAAATTGTTTAAAATAGTAGTTAATTTGACAAAAAAAAAGTTAAGAATAACTGTGAAAACAGTAGTTTTTCATAAATAAATGAAATGTTAATAACTGTTCAAAATGTTGGGGTCAGAAATTTTTTTGAAAAAGTCTCTTCATCAAGGTGGCATTTATTTAAAAAAAAAAGTTTTACTGTGAAATATTATTACAATTTAAAATAATTTTTTCTATTTTATAAAATGTAAAATATCATTTATTTCTGTAGTGGCAAAGCTACATTTTCAGCAGCCATTACTCAAGTCTTCACATTCTATTATGCCAGGGGTAGGCAAGTTCGGTCCTAGAGAGCCGCAGTCCTGCAGAGTTCAGCTCCAACCCTAATCAAACACACCTGAACAAGCTAATCAATGTCTTCAGGATTACTAAGGCTATAGGCAGGTGAGTTTTTTTTTCAGGGTTGGAGCTGAACTCTGCAGGACTGCGGCACTCTAGGACCGAACTTGCCTACACCCCTGTATTATGCTGATTTGGTGCTCAAGAAACATTTATTTTTTTCTTTTTTTTTATCAATGTTGAAATCAGTTCAATACATTATGATACATTATGTCAGGATACTTTGATGAAAAGAAAGTTCAAAACTTGAACTTATATTTTAAAATGTATTTGATTTATTTTGATCAAAATGCATCTTTCCTGAATAGAAGTATTTTTATTTATTTATTTATTGTTTTTTTTTATCTTTCTGACCCCAAACCTTTGAATGGTAGCATATTTTTCTATAAGTTTTAACAATTTCTGTATTTGTATTATTATTTTTAAAATATTTTTTAGCTCCATGCCGCACACTGATTTTGTCCCCTTTCTTTTCTGTTTTTTTATTTTACAGTCAAACCTTTCACATCCAAGGTGAAACAGATGCGCTTGCACAAGGAAGATTTCGAGATCCTGAAGGTGATTGGACGGGGAGCGTTTGGAGAGGTATTTATTGTTCTCACTCCATTTGGAACAATGTATTGTTTTTTTTTTAGCTCCCATAACAGCCCCTTTGTATTATTTAATGAGTTAATATACTGCTTTACCATAAGCACAGGTATGTTGCAGAGTAAGGACATTCTTCATGCAGTACTTTTGAGAGCCCGAGGCAGTTGATGTTCTTTTGTAATGACAGATGTGTGATGTAGTCACTGGGGAATGTGTGGTGCACAGGTAGGCCAGGAAACCAGCACTATTAGGTTACTTAGTGAGGCCTGGCTGTTCAGAATGGCCCATGAAGTGGGAACATTGGATAGCAGCCATGTTTTAAAACCCCAGCAAATGGTTTATGGAATTTTTATTCAGGTTTTATTTCACAGTGACTGAGAAAACAGCTCTGTGGCACTTGGACTTTTCCAAGTTGAGTTGAAGTTATAGTTCACCCAAAAATCAAAATTCTGTCATTATTTACTCACCCTTTTGTAACCAGTGCAACTCCCTTTCTTCCGTGGAATACCAAAAGTTAATATTTGAGGAATATCTTGGCAGCTCTGACTTGAAATATTGCGTACAATTTGAAACAGACTATTTTTATGATCATTTTATGGAAATTTTTTTTTTTGAAGCTTGAAAGCTTTAATTTACATTCGAATAGTGACCAGCATATACCTCAAAGTTTCTCCTTTTGTTTTCAATGGAAAAAATAAATTGTTGTTTTGGGAACAACAGAAGAGTGAGTAAATGAAGACCAAATCGAATCCTTTAACATACAGATCTGCTTTAAACAAATTCCTCTGAAATCAAGTACCTTAAATTTTCCAAGTGGTGAAATACATTAACAGCTGTGTCTGCAAAAAGGCAGTTTAAACTTTTTTTTAATGACGGATAGGTTTGAGTTATAAAAATGGCAACACATTTATTAGATTGGGTGGATGGAAATACATCAAAGATCCTTGAGATTAAAGTAGATTTTAAAGGGCTATATGTGTCAGTCCTTCGGTTTTTCACTTGTCAACGTCTGGTGAGCTATGATTCATCTGCAACCTCGTCAATAGGAGCGTTTTCTTCTGACACACCACTCGACAGGTTTTCCGGCCTAGCGTCTGCCCACTTCAGTCTAGCTGGAATCAACAGCTCATGGAAAGCTAGCAGAAAGTCTGTTCTGCTTGATGTAGCTGTGAGAAAACGTGCGAAGGAACAGATTGAGGATCGGTCACACACTTTCATCTCCTGATGGTTCAGGATAGGCTTGGGCGAGCAGAAGAAGGGCAGATGACATCATTTCCTATGGAGACTTCTGAGCCAGTAGCTGCTACTGAATTTCTTTTGAGTGTTCTACAGTCATTCTTTTCAACACACTTAAATGCTACTTACTGTAATGCTGTAATTTTTAAATTAAAATGTTTATATACTGTAAATATTTGTAAAGTATAAACTACGTACTAAGCATACTATAAACATACAGAATGTTAGTTTATGAAGATGTCATCACATACTTGATGGCAGAAAGCGAAGAGCAAAGAACTTTGAAGGAGACTCTTCTGTCATCCAGGTCAGAGCCAAGAAAAGTGTGCTCTTTCCCGATCAAGTCACTGAACATTGCCAGAACATTGTTACGTTCGCTGATCATCGTTTAATAGAGTGAAGACATCACACGCCTTACTGGGCTTAATCTTTCATATTTCCTCTTCAAGGCAGAAGCTAGATAAGATCATAAGAAGGTTACTTTCCTGGCATTTTGATCTCATGGCATTCACAGACATCTGTTTTTATTTGTATTTGAACTTTACTATTTGTAGTCTCACAGAGATTGAATTTGATGCATACTGTTACAAATAATTGCCCATTTAGACAGGAATGGACTGTCTGACTGACATTTATAATGTAAAAATTGTTTTTATTTTGAATAAATGCAACTTTCTATTTATCAAAGAATCCTGACTCCCACAAAATATTAAGCAGCTGTTTTCAACATTTGTAATAATAAGAAATATTATTTGAGCACCAAATCAGCATACTAGAAGGATTTCTGAAGGATAATGTGATACTGAAAACTGGAGCAATGGCTGCTGAAAACTCAACTTTGCATTTGCATTTACATTTTAAAGTTTATTAAAATAAAAATGTTATTTTAAATTGTTGTAATATTTCACAAAGGTACTGTTTTTCCTGTATTATTGATCAAATAAATGCATAATTTGTGAGAGTAAGAGACTTCTTTCATTTAAAAATCGTACCAACCACAAACTTTTGAATGGTATTGTAAAGAGACCAACCACAGATGTTGTATGTTTGTTTACAGATACCAAGTTATTGAGGGGTACCACATGAATACATTTCTTTGAAGTTTAAAAAATCAGTTCTTCAATAGGATTTAAAATGCTCTGTCGACACAAAAATCATGTTTTACTTGTTTCTGTAAACCCTAAAACACCAGTAGAGATGAACAAATTGGCTATTATATAATTCTGCTCATAATCTGCTGTACTTTTCTTCACTGAATGCTAATGGCAGCACTTTTAACAAGAAAGCTGAGTAACACTTTTGTGTGAATGCCAATAAAAACACTGTTTCCAGGCCATATTATGTTTAAGATCACTTCTGAACTGGATGTTCTTGTCTTTTTTTACAGGTTGCAGTAGTAAAGGTGAAAAATACAGACAAAGTATTTGCCATGAAGATTCTCAACAAATGGGAAATGCTCAAAAGGGCTGAGGTGAGCTGATGTGTTTACACATCTCTTCCTTTCATTCAGCAGATTTGGTCCAAAGCGAACTGCTTTAGCTGCAAATAGCAGTAATGGTTTTCTCAAGACTGATTTTTATATAATGTGCAAATCTTGATCCAGTTAGCATCAGGCTTTTCCATTCAGCTGATGCAGCCGTTTCTCCTATATCCCTGGCGTGTCATTCTTTAGCTTCCTAGGAGAGTGTTATTACATGAGAAACCACTTAAAAACAAACAGTCTTTGCTCTATATGATTCAGAAACCATTCCTCACTGTGGAAACAGACCCCTTGGTTGGAGTCATTCTAAATATGTGGGGCACATATTTGATGGCTGACTCCAAAAAAGTGGTTTTCTCTGACATTGTAACCTTATTTTTCTCAGACGGCATGTTTTCGGGAGGAACGGGACGTGCTGGTGAACGGGGACAGTCAGTGGATCACAACATTACACTATGCTTTCCAGGACGAGAACAACTTGGTGCGTGAGAACTCTCAAGCTCACATTGGGTCTGATTCACATTCGCTTGATAAGGTCCAAAGGGGGAGATAATGTAATGATCATTAATCACTGCTTACAGAGTTTCAAGGGACACGGTTTTATAGCAGACTATATATTTATCTGTGCCGTGTTGCATATAGCGTGACTGAAGAAGAGGGGCTCTAATATGAATTATCATTTTGAGTTCAGCTCCATGAGTGGGAGTGTGAGGGAATGAAACTGGAGGAAAAGAACAATAAAGAGATTTTAGATGAAAGAATGTCATGGATAATTGAGATGGGATGGGTTAATCCAAGGGTAAAGGGAATTTAAAAGATGTAAAATATCTTGATATCTTTGTTTTCCATTATTTTTTGTTTCTTCTGTTCTTATTTTCTTCTTGTTTTTCTCCTCCCAGTACCTGGTGATGGACTACTATGTAGGGGGAGATCTGTTGACTCTGCTCAGTAAATTTGAAGATCGTTTGCCTGAAGACATGGCCAAGTTCTATCTGGCCGAAATGGTCTTGGCTATTGACTCTGTGCATCAGCTACATTATGTTCACAGGTGGGTCTTGACTCTTTAAACTAAGGTTGTTAATCAGTTAAAAATTTGACTGAATTAAATGTTCACTCATTAGTTAAATGAATGGCATATGTCAGTATTTGCTGAACCCCTGAATGATGATCATTTAAAGATATCATTGTGGCAGATGAAAGCATTGAATAGACATTAAAAAGTGGCTTTAGAAGTCACTATATTGCTTTTTTGTTTCCATATCAATAAACGTATAATTGTATCACTGACCTGCTGTACACCGCAATCTATTTTGTAGTCTTGCTTGCTTGTAAAACTCTTTTATTTATTGAAAATACATGTTTTTTGATGACATTTGAGAGCAGATGCCTTGTTAACCAGCCAAAATGTGACTTCTTGATTGAAACCAGATGTTTGGGTGAGGTGTAAATGGTTCATCCTTATTTTGCCATGACCCTGTTTTCTAGTTAGTTACAAGTAGTTTTATAGGGAGAGCATTCTCATTTTAGGGAGAATTTGATTGGACTAAAATCTGTGTAGTGCAACATGAGTCATCAGTGCTTTTGATGTTTTCACAGAAGAAAAACTTGTATCTGATTAAAGTCAGTTTTGTCAATCTTTCATAGTACACTACTATACAAAAGTTTGAGGGCAGCAAGATTTTTAAGGAAATATTTATATTATTTTAATATTAATATTAATATATGTAATATTAATATTAATATTTTATTAATATTTTTTTCTGCGAAGATGCATTAAATTGATCAAAAATGATAATGTGACACTAAATACTGGTATAATGGCTGCTGGAAAATCAGTTTTGCCATCACGGGAATAAATTTCATTTTAAAATATATTAAAATCTTAATAATATTTCACAATATTACTGTTTTTCCATTACAAATCTTACCCCAAACTTTTGAATGATAGTGTATATTAGCATATAGATGACCTCAAAATGAATGCACATGGATTAAAAGCCACAAAACACACATTTTGATTTCATGGGGTTTTCGAATCCGCTAAGCATGCATGAAATCAGAGTGCAATGAGTCGGAAAAAGGCTATGTTTAGTCTGAGGGCAGGCTGGATTGGAACCCATCTTCGGTTATCACACAGGAAGTGTCAACATTTGCATACTGACAGGCACCAGTTGCATAGAGCCCTCAGTGTGATGAATGTGTTTGTACTGGGACTTTGGGTGTGCATCAACAGTCCCACCAAACACATAATTTGGGTACAAACACACACTTTTTATGTACTCGTGTTGTCTTCCTCACAAACTTATATGCAGCTCTTTTAGTCGCTGCTTTTGGGGCACACAGAGGGACAGGCAGGGGAAAGTTAAAGGCAGTAATCATGGGGTTAGAGGTGTGGTCAGCTCTCCTCGTGAGAGTTTGGCACGCCTGGTTTGTGGAGGGTGAGGACAGAGTGGATTGGTCTCCAGGGATGGGGTTGGCGTGGGTGTGTTTTTCTATGAGCAAGCCGTGTTAAAGGGTGTGCATTTGGGAATAAGCGCATCTGTATGTTTGAGGGTGGATGTACTGTGTGAAATGACACATATTTATTCTGATCCCCTTTCTTTATATATAGTCACGTTAAAATGTCATTTTAACTGTATTTTTAAATATTGAACATTTTTAATACTTGATCATTTACAAATAAAGTGAGAAAAAATAATAACAATAATAATAATAATTATTATTATTATTAAAGATACACATATTAAACAAAACAAGAAATATTACTATTTTAAAACAGTGATATAAAAAGTATGTAATGATTTATATATTATGTTATATTATTATAAACATAATTATTTAATTGACTTTAAAACATGCAGTACATTTATTTAATTAAATCACAGTTTTTGCAATTTAATAATCACACTGAAACACATTGCGATTTCACTTTTATTATACTTTTATTATAAGTTTACTTTATTACATAAGTTGTATGACAGAGACTTTATCATTCAGCATTGACATCAAACCTGACATGATGCATCTTCCATGGAAAACAAGTTTAGAATGACTTGGCGAGGAATAAAGGTTCATTTTTTGGGTTAACAATGCCTTTAAATGGATTTAATAAATCTCAAATGACTTTTGTCACTTAATTAATTCACATTTAAATTTTAAATGCAGCTTTCACACTTCCAGTCTTCAGATTACATTAGTCGGCTCCTGCTCCGAAAGCTCTTTCCAGGAAAAGCTTGGAGCCCTTGCTTTCACCCAACCCTCATTAGACTAAGTGGGCAAGCTGTTGTGTTAAAGTGGAGGATTTTTAGAGATTGTGCTCGTAAGTGGTGTTAAGTGCCCAGTTCCTCTCGGCCAGATATTTGCATAGGGTGCATTCTGATCCTTTCACTGAAAAGGACCAGCCCATGTCACAGCCGAAGAGCCAACCGGATGCACTAGCATCTGCGTGTTTTTGTTGTGCGTGACCATTGCATTATACTCGGTTATTGATCAGGGCCATATGTGTGTCCTGCTATTGATCAAAGCCATGTGTGTGATGCCTCAGCTGATTTCTAAGGAATCTGGAATTTCATTCGCCACCAAGACATGCCTCGTCGCACCTCAAATGTCAAAAGGGAATCTCTTGTTACCTGTAAAGATCCTTTATCAAAGAGAAAGATGCACAGTCGTTGCCTGAGGATAAAGCCACATTCATCTGAACTGGCACAGGTGATTGGATGACCTCATAAAGAGCTTTGTTTGGCGACGTCGACGGCGTTCTTAGTGCTTGTAGAACAGCTTTTTTTTCAACAACAGGGCCTTGACCTACAAGTTGAAGTTTCCACATAATCCACTCTTCCGTTTTTTTTAATTTATTTTTTTTTAGAAATAATGGATTGAGCTCAGTGCTCGAGTAATAAAGGACAGAATGAATTGCTGAAATGTATACAACATCCCTATACAATGAGTCCCACCCCCTTCTCTTTCTTCCTGTCTATAGCTGACCTGCTCTCCCTGTGGTAGGCATGAGACCGGGCCAGATGGTGCTCACAGATGGTTATTGTGGTTTTAAAGTGGGATTACCTCCCTCTGCTCGCAGTCCGCTGCTCCTTAAGACAGCAGCCCGGGACAGAGCCACCCAATTATCACCTACACTACAACCCCTGCTGACCAGACCGGACCCCTTAATGCACCATTACAAAGTGAATTGCATTTAGCCTAGCAGGAGGCATGCGGCCAGGTTAACCAAATCTAATATAGATATAAGACAAGCCAAGTTTAACAGTATAAATATAAGCTTAGCAATGAGTTACACACACAAGGATGGAGTAATAATGCTATGGAGTCATCGCCAATGGCTGTGTCATGAATATTTCCACATTATCTGTGGTAAACCTTGTTAGCTCATAGTGTTAATCTATGGACTCTGTAGAGCATATTTGTTTGGCTCAGAGTTTCTCTACTTCTGTAATTGGTTTAGCATGTCTTCCTCTGCTTTCTGATGTTTGCTCTGTGGCACTGGACCGTGATGGTGAGAATGGCCCAATCAAGCCAAAACCCTCTTGGAAAGAAAAAACTGTTTAAGACCTCAGTGACAGATTCAGCAAAATGAGGGGTCTGGATGGTCTGCAGAATTGGTCATGGATTATGGCTGTTGAGAGATCTGCTGTGCATTGGGTTCAATTTTGCTATTGAAAAAAAAAATGTATTTATAAATATTTTGTGTTTCAGTTAAAACATAAACTCAACCTAATTGATTGTGTCCGCGGAGCTGTACATAAATTCTGTAATGATTTTCCTTCTGAAAAATTAATGCATCAATTGCAGGTTGTCATTGCGTCTCATTGCACTAACTTTTTATTAAAAGTCAAACAATGCTTTCATCTGCCACAATAATTAAATAATAATGTCTCTGAATTATTCAATTAATTTGGGTGCTTTATCTATTTATACTGGTACACTACTATTCAAAAAATTTGTAATTCAAATAAATGCTGTTCTTTTTAGCATTATATCTTTAGATTTTTTTTAAGGAATCCTGAAAAAAGTATCACATTTTATAAAAATATTCTGTTTTCAACATTCACTATAATAAGAATTGAATTAGATGTTTCTTGAACATCAAATTTAGCATATTAGAATGATTTCTGCAGGATCATGTGACATTGAAGACTGGAGTAATAACTACTAAAAATTAATCTTTGCCATCACAGAAATAAATTACAACATTTTTAAATTAACAAATTATAAATATAATAAAAAAATATAAATTATTTTAAAATATATTAAAACATAAAACTGTTATTTCAGATTGTAATAATATTTTACAATATTACAATAGTTTGTAATTAATTTTTATGAAATAAATGCAGCCTTAGTGAGCATAAGAGACTTATTTCAGAAAACTTACATCTTTCAGAGACTTTTGAATGGTGGTGTATAGTTAAATATAGTAAATAAATATATTTGATATTTACTTATTTCATAGTTGATATATATGTATTAAAATATTAAAATGAATTAAAAGCATATGTATACAATACACTTTAAATGAAATCTTGTTGCATTTCTAAATTGTTTAGGCTTGTTTTCAGTGATTAATAAATTCTGGGTGATTTCTTAATGGTTAAATAACTTACGAAACATGACACCCAAACAGGTGTGCAGTATATTATAAACGTTGAAGTGTTGACTACAATATTGCTTCATTATTCGGTGTGGATGAGGTCAAGCCATTATGAAAAGAGTTCCACCACCCACTGAGTTCCTACCACAATCTCAAACAGACCTCTCATACATGGTTCATTTTGGCCCTCTATTCAACTGCTCGACAGCAGGGGGTGGCTGCCTGCCTCTCACCTCACACACACACACATATATATCTTCATACCTTGCATTAATAATCAACACTTAGGGAAAAAATCTCTGTGCTTTCCACTACTCTCCTCACGCAGTGTACTAAAACTCTGCCAAAGCTGGAAGATCACAGCTTACACACACACACATGCTGTATGAGCTTGTAATGTCTGCAATGTAGTTGGCTGTAAAGCACAACAAAAACGTCAGTAGTGCTGAGTTTTAGGGTTTATGAGCTGTTATGATTAATGATGTGCTGACACTGGTAAATCCCCCGGCTGTTTGAGTGAGATAGCGTGTGCGTGTCCTTCAAAGTTTTGCTTATCTCTTTTACGACAGCCATCACTGTACTTGTGCCAGCCACAGGACAGTTGTGTGATTTATTGATATAGATAAACTTAGCCGTCTTAAACAGATATTGTATGAAACATCTCGGACAATTTAGAAATCTGGCACAAATTGTGCTGTTATTTGAGTAAGTGTAATACGGTAGGAGTGTGTACATGACCTTTGACCCTCATTAGGACACCACAGACCCTTTGTTAGTCCACCTGCACACCACTGTACCAGTGTGGTCTGATATATACACCTTTTATTTAACTATATATACACATAAATAATAACAAAAATAAACAAATAATACAGTAAGTATACATTTATTTATATCATTTAATTTAATACATATGCACACACCATGGCAATTAATGATTATCATATTCATTTAGCATGACACTATAATACTTTGACTTTTTTGTTATGGTTCTTTTTGGTTTAGAACATGAATGTTTATGATTGTGTTTTATGTGTAATCAGGGATATTAAGCCAGACAATATCCTGATGGACATGAACGGTCACATCCGACTGGCTGACTTTGGCTCATGCCTCAAGCTCATGGAAGATGGGACAGTGAGTTTGATCTTCAATCCTGAATTGTCAAGCACATGATTACTTGCTAAGTAAGTCTTGTGTTATAATTTCCTGTTTTCTCTCAGGTCCAGTCCTCTGTGGCAGTTGGGACCCCGGACTACATCTCTCCAGAGATCTTGCAGGCTATGGAGGACGGGAAGGGGAAGTACGGGCCGGAGTGTGACTGGTGGTCTCTGGGTGTGTGCATGTATGAGATGCTGTATGGAGAGACGCCCTTTTATGCTGAATCCCTGGTGGAGACCTATGGAAAGATCATGAATCATAAGGTTAGTTTGCATCGTAGACCAACATGTGATTCTGTGCAATAACTTGACAGTGTTGTTATTTTCCAATGTGTATTTAAGGTGATATGTGTAATTTATAGATGTTAAAATACGTACATTCTTCCTTTAGAGACAAGCAAGCCATTCATTGGTTGTTTCTCCTCAATAGTGTAAAAACGCTATACTATGAAAACATTAGCTTGTTCAGGAAAACAAGTGCTATTTATGCAATGCTAGTGATGCAGAAATTACACATTTCACCTTCTATTGTAGAGATCCTCTTCTGAAATCTGTTTGCAGTAGAGTAGCTTAATTTCTAGGTAACCCGTTCCTTTTTTAGTTCACCACAAGGATAATTTGTTTGTGTCTCTTTCTTGGTATAAAACAAAAAGTCATGAGTGGATTGTAGAAGTTTTGAATTAAAAATTCTTTTTGTCTTTTCTTCACTATTTTATTCTGGATTAGTCATCTCAACCTAACAATGAGGTAAAAATTCACCTATTCATCAAGGTTAATTTAGTTCTGTGTGGGAATTAACTAATCGAGCACATGTAACTAGTGCAGATAGGCAGAGATATTTGAGAGAGTCTCAATGCGTAGCACTGAGCACTAAGTATGTTTTAACTCATTCATTCTCAGGAGCGCTTCCAGTTCCCACTTCAGGTGACAGATGTGTCTGAGGAGGCTAAAGATCTCATACGGCGGCTGATCTGCAGCAGAGAACACCGGTTAGGCCAGAATGGGATCGATGACTTCAAACAGCACCCCTTTTTCACAGGCATCGACTGGGACAACATCCGCACATGTGAAGCCCCCTACATCCCCGAAGTCAGCAGCCCCACTGACACTTCCAACTTTGACGTGGATGATGATTGCTTCAAAAACTGTGTATGTGTCTAATTTCTATCTAATTTTATCCTGAAGCTGATGTATTTATTCCACACAAGTGCCTTAATGTGTGGTTGATAGATTTTTGCAGAGACACATTTCCTCTTAAATATGCCACTATACAGAACTGGATTATATTATATTTTAGGAGACGTTGCCCCCACCTTCACACACACCATTTTCTGGACACCACCTCCCATTCATAGGCTTCACCTACACAAGCAAATGGTGAGTCATATATTTATTCATCCTGCCTTTTTTAAATATGTAAAAAATATATATATATATATATGACAGTTACATTGTTACAAAAGATTTATATTTCATATAAATGCAGAACTTTTCATTCATCAAAGAATCCTTAAAAATGCATCACAGTTTCTAGAAAAATACTGAGCAGCACAAACTTTTTTTAACAGAGATAATAATAAATGTTTCTTGAGCACCAAATCAGTATATTAGAATGATTTCTGAAGGATTATTTGACTCATCACAGGAATAAATTATAATTTAAAATATATTAAAATAGAGAACAATTATTTTAAATTGTAATAACATTTCACAATTTTACTGTTTTTGTAACTGTATTTTTAATCAAATACATGTAGCTTTGGTGAGCATAAGAAACATTTTAAAAATACTAAAAAATCTTAACAACCCCAAACTTTTGAATGGTAGTGTAGGTTGTAGTGCACTTTAACAGTTTGATTTATTCTGCGGCATCACAAAATTTGAACTGCAGTTTCTTGTGTGATGTGGTTCTATAGCACACTATCAGATCGAGGGTGTCTGCGGGAGTCCATTGGACCACCACAGGTAGATGCTGATCTTCAGCGAAGCCTGGAGGAGAGCCTGGCCTCAGAGGCCTATGAGAGGAGGATCCGACGTCTAGAGCAGGAGAAGACCGAACTTGCGCGTAAACTACAGGGTGAGGGCACTACCACATCCACACTAAATCATATTTGATCTTTCTGTCTCTCTGAAACATCCTTTTTCCCTTAGAGTCCACGCAAACAGTGCAGGCACTGCAGTACCCTGATTCGGACGCCCCAGTGAATGGCAATAAAGAGGTAGAGATCCGGAGTTTAAAGAGTGAGATCGACATCCTGAAGAAGCAGATAGCAGGTGAGAGCTCGATATTGGGTTAGAACATGCTCAATCAGGGGCACAGTCCTGGTCTTGGGTCTTTATTGTACTCTATTGATTACCCATTGAGTGTAGTGACATCTCTAGACAAAGACTCTATAAGTGTTGGGTAAGTTACTCTAAAAAAGTAATTAATTACTAGTTACGAATTACATCTTCAACGGTGTAATTAGATTACTGAACAAATTACTCTCTCCAAAAAAGTATTTAATCACTTATTACTAATTACTTTCTGAATCCTATATCAAAGTTAATGAATGATACAAGGAAAGACATGAAACGGTTCTTTTAATCTTTAAGTTATATAAATAAATAATAGATAACTACATAAATTCTTCTGGTCACACTATCACTATTAACTAACTATTAACTATGAACTAACTATACTTTTGTCTCAATATACTCCTAATTGCTGCTTATTAATACTTAGTAAAGTAGTTGTTGACAATTAAGTTTAAGAATTGGGTAGGATTAAGGATTTAGAATAAGTTCTTGCAGAATAAGACATTAATATGTGCTTTTTAAGTAATAATAAACAGCCAATATCCCAGTAATATTCATGCTAATAACCAACTAGTTAATAGTGAGAATTGGACACTAAAGTGTTACAAATATTCTTATTAACTCACCAAAGTATTTAAAGCGAAGGTTAGACTTTAAATTTTGATGTTAAATCCACTATTGTCTGGTATTGTATTGTATTGTATATAAATGTTCTACAGTCTATATACAGTATTAAGTTCAATTACATAAGAAGTAACTATAATTAAATTACATAAAAAATGAGAGTAATCCCTTACTTTACTTTTTCAAGGGAAAAGTAATTAAATTACAGTAACTAATTACTTAGTTACTAGTTACACCCAACACTGAGCCCGGCTTAATGTTTCGTCACATCAGACTCTGGTCAAGTGGAACAGCAGTTGGAGGAGGCCAGCACGGTTCGAAGAGACCTGGAAGACTCTTCTAAGGTCATCAGGAGCTTAGAGAAACAGCTGAAGAGTGTCACGCAAGAGAAAGATGCTATGCACAAGGTACCTATTCCATTGTATTTTAAAAATAGGCATAAAATCATACTGTTAGCTTGCTTTCTACACTAGTCTAGGTAGCTGAAGCTTGTCAACTAGGTCAAGATGTTTGGAGTATGGTTAACTAGCTCAACCACGCCTCCACCAGGTGATCCAATGTGGTTTACTAACTCTGATCATGTTGGCCTTTAATCCAAAAATGAGGATTCTAAATTACGTCTTAAACTAGTCTAAGATTTACTGGTTTTAGATGGTTTAAACCGGTCTAGCTGGTCTTCCAGCCTGGCCAAGCTGATGTTCAGCTTGTTAATCTGCTAAAAAATGACCAAAACTCCTCTAAAACCATTAGAATACAGCTTGGCTAGACTGGGTGTTCTAAATTCCCTATGTATGTTTATAGGGGACGGACTTTTATTATGAATGTGTGCCGCTAGTTGACGTGAGTTTCCGCTATTCCGATTTACTTTCACTTTCACTAGCCGCTTGATCCGCCATTTCTTCAGGTGTTAATGTGCGTGATTGAATAAAGACCACATTTAACACTTTGTGGCCTTAAGTTGTACAATATCCAATCCAATTGGAGCAATGTTGTGCCATCTGCTGTGAACAGTTAAATACTTCAGATAAAGAGTTGAACAGTGCCCTGTCTCCTGTCGCACTTCTTACCCGAGTCCCGTGGTGGATTAGCATCAACACCCCTACCGATCTATTAGTCCCGTTCACTGGGAGACCAGTAAACCACTTAAAGATGGTCTGTGCTGTGTGTGTTTTTTTTTTCCAGTGTAATTGCCTTAAAAGACCAACTAGTTCCCCTGTTTGTGACAGCTGGCGTAGTATAATGGTAACAGTGACATGAGCTGACTAATCTTTAACCATGCTGTTTAACAGATTACTCTTTAACTCAATAGTTCAGATAAAGAGTTGAACAGTGCCCTGTCTCCTGTCGCACTTCTTACCCGAGTCCCGTGATGGATTAGCATCAACACCCCTACTGATCTATTAGTCCCGTTCATTTTGGTCCTTCGAGCTCCTTCCTGCAGCAGTCCAGCAGCTAGGCATTGAGGAAAGGGAAGAGATTATGGCCCTTCGCGCCATCCGACATGACATCACAGAATTGAAGGGGCAATCAATTGACCTGCTGCTTTCCTCGCAGTCAAGGCCAACTTTGACGAGCGTCTACTCCATCCAGGACCTGATAGGGTCTTTGCAGAGCTACGTCGCCAGTTCTGGATTCTAAGGGGCAGGCAAGCCATCAAACGACACCAGAGAGAGTGCGTAGAGTGCCAGAAGTGGAGAGCTAAGCCGACTCTACCTATTATGGCTGACTTACCATCAGCTCGTCTGCGATTATACCAACCTCCCTTCTTCTCCACTGGAGTCGACTGCTTCGGGCCCTTCGTGGTCAAGATTGGCCGTCGCACAGAGAAGCGATGGGGCGTCATCTTCAAGTGCCTGACGACCAGATGCATTCACCTTGACCTACTCAACAGCATCGACACTGATGCATTCTTACTGGCATTAAGGCGCTTCATAGCACGTAGAGGAACCCCGTCCGAGATCCTCTCAGATCAGGGAACCAACTTTCGGGGAGCCGAGACCGAACTGAGAGAAGCTTTCAAGGAGATGGAGCCCAGACTGCAGGAGCAGCTGGCTAGCTACCAGATCACTTTTAGGATGAATCCTCCCGCCGCACCCCACTTCGGAGGCATATGGGAAAGGGAGATCCGATCGGTAAAGTCTGCACTACGAGTAGTCATCGGGAGCAAGTCTGTGCCTGAGGATGTCCTGCAGACTGTACGGATTGAAGTTGAGGGTATCCTGAACAGCAAGCCCTTAGTATACGTCTCATCAGACGTGACAGACTTGGATCCGGTTACCCCCAATACACTTCTCATGGGGCGGCGATGTGAACAGTTAAATAGTTCAGATAAAGAGTTGAACAGTGCCCTGTCTCCTGTCGCACTTCTTACCCGAGTCCCGTGATGGATTAGCATCAACACCCCTACCGATCTATTAGTCCCGTTCACTGGGAGACCAGTAAACCACTTAAAGATGGTCTGTGCTGTGTGTGTTTTTTTTTTCCAGTGTAATTGCCTTAAAAGACCAACTAGTTCCCCTGTTTGTGACAGCTGGCGTAGTATAATGGTAACAGTGACATGAGCTGACTAATCTTTAACCATGCTGTTTAACAGATTACTCTTTAACTCAATGACTAGTAAACAGTTGATCATAGACAGTAAAAGCTGGAATACACTATATGACTTTTAAAATGTGAACATATTTTAAAACGCTTGGGATCAACTTTGTAAACTGTTACAGAGAAATATTGGGCATCATGCATTAAACGACTGAGGATCACACACTACCAGACTTTTAAGTTATACTGAACATAACAAATTATTGCAGAATCGTGTCACATTAGTAGGAAGACACATGACGAATGAAAACAAAATATCTAAAAATATCAAACGTGTCTGATGTCTTCTGACTGGATGGAATCATAGTCTGAAGCTAAAAAAGTCTGTGTCCATAATGCACTATGTGATTTTCGATGAAATCTGTAAACTCTGACTGCCCAAAATCTGCAGATTGACTCTGACTTTCGGTAGCTAGCATTGACTTGTCCAGTCTGCAGATCAGGGGAAATATCTGGTAAATAGTTGTGTAGTGTATTCCAGCCTTAAGTTATGATAACTTTGACTCTGTAATGAATATGTGAAGGAGCTGCTGGAGTTGGCAGAGAAAGTGAAGGCTCAGGGGAAGGAGCTAAAGGAGGCTCACAGTCAAAAGAAGGTGGCCATAGAGGAGTTCTCTGAGCTGAACGAGCAGCTGAGCGATCTGCGCTCACAAAAGCACCGGTTGAGCCGACAGTTCAGAGACAAAGAGGAGGAGATGGAAGGAATTTCGCAGAAACTAGAGGCTCTACGGCTAGAGATTCGCAAAGCTGAGAGAATGCGCAAAGAGGTATACTTACTGAAACTTACTGGTGTTTGACCTCTTTATTGATATAAGCCAAGTCAACATGTTTGTAATTTTGATGCAGTGCCCCAGCAATCATCAGTTGTATCGTATTTGTGGTTTTGTTAGCTGCGTATTTGAAGTTTGTGGTGTTTTCCTCTCAGTTGGAGGCCCAGGCCGAGGAGCAAGCAGCAGAAGCTCAGAAAGAGAGGAAGATACGAGAGCGAACCGAACAGTACAGCAGACAGTTGGAGGAGGAACTGGAAGGGATAAAGGTGACAATGCATGAGTACATTAATATACATTAATTGCCTGATAATTGGCCATTTAGAAATGTTATGTGTATATATATATATATATATATATATATTATATATATACTAAAGTTACAAAAGTGATTTAGTCAAGAGCAGTGAGAGATTAATATACATGAAAAACTCTTTTAGATCTTGTTTGCTCCCATTTTCCTCCTTTTCTCTCATTCTCTTAGTCCTTTCTTTCACTTCATGCTTGCATATGTCTCGATCCTCCTACAGCAGTTGAAACAAACTGGGCCACCTCACGCAGCGGCAAGCTCAGACCAACAGCAGGAGCTGATGCGCATACGGGCAGAGCTGGAGAAGAAGAACGTGCAGTATGAGGAGGAGTTGTGTCGCAGAGAGACACTCCACAGCAGCGAGCTGAAGGGCCTGAAGAAGGAGCTACGCGATGCTGAGGGTCAACACCTCACACTCCAGAAAGAGATTCTCATGCTCAAAGACAAACAGGAGAAAACCCGCAGAGAAAGGTACATGTGTGACTATATGTGACCAGGTTTTTATGCAGTTTCTTTACATTGTCAGTAAAAGCATCGTGTAATCGTACAGCTGCTGGCACATTCAGCCTTTGCATATAGGCAGATATTTACAGCTTTTCTTGTCTGCCGCCCACTTAGGCAGAAAGCCAATCAGATGCACCAGATTGTTTTTATATGACATTTAGAGGCATACATCTGATATTGAATATAAGAACCATGGTCTGTGAATGTTCCATGGTCATAATGAGACCACCAGCTTGTTGGGCCACCAGTGTGAACCTGTAGATCTGTTTCTTTACATTGAATTTCCATAGTAGCAGAATGTAGCTGTACTGTAAACTTCATCATGTTCAAATAATGACAGGATTTTAATTTTTGGGTGAACTGTCCCTTTAATGACAAGCGGCAGCAGCAGGAATATTAGACTGCTGTCACTTTAAGAGCTACCCAGATCTGATATACTGTTACCCTTGTTTTCCTTCTCAGTTGTTTGCTTTCACTTAAGACCAAAAATACTGTTTGCGAGGATACTTGCAAAAACGGGCATACAAGTGTGTGTATTTAACCGTTCAATGCTTATAAAGCGGCAAAAATAACTCCGTTCAATACTTCCGTACTCTCTGAGCACCATCTTCACGTGCGTGCGCCTGTTGATTGTGTTTCAACGGTTTAAAAAACACGTGCAAACGATGAGTTTTCATGACCACGTTGCACAGCAACATCACGTGAGGCATACATCTGATATTGAATATAAGAACCATGGTCTGTGAATGTTCCATGGTCATAATGAGACCACCAGCTTGTTGGGCCACCAGTGTGAACCTGTAGATCTGTTTCTTTACATTGAATTTCCATAGTAGCAGAATGTAGCTGTACTGTAAACTTCATCATGTTCATTGTTGTGTTTGTAACAGCCAAACTGAGCGAGAGGAGTTTGAGACGGAGTACAAGCAGAAGTACGAGAGGGAGAGAGCGCATCTGACAGACGAAAACAAGAAGCTCGCAAGTGAAGTGGAGAAAGTGAGATCTCTATTGCTCTCACAAACACGTGCCAACGCTCATGATATGCATTAGCCTGTGTCTCTTTCATCACAAAGAGTATACATCAAACCCCTGAAATTCCCCCTTCTCCTCTGGCACTCTTTCCCCAAATCTGCTAACATTCCTAGAGAGAGATTGTAACCACACACACTTACACAAAATTGTGTCTTGGCTCAGCCACTGTTTACTTTGGACTGTGGGTTAAAATCGGAATCAGCCAGTCAAATAATTCTGCAAGTTTGGACATATCAGATATTAAAGGGCTCCTTATTTTTGGTCGCATGGATATTAAACATGATTCATTTCGTAAAAATACCTGGAAACCCAAAACACAAAGGCAGTTTAAAACAATAACGCAGCCGGCCAGAGCTGTCATGTCAAATGCCAGATTGGATGAGGTTTCGAAACATAAGCAAGAATGATGGCATTTGGAAGGAATTGAACCAGGATGTGAAATGCCTGAATAAATTCACATTCCTATCAAAGAGCACTGTAGAGGTTTTGCATGGACTCGCCGTAACATATTATGTTTGCTTCCTGTCTTTCGTACAATGTTCACTTTCCTACTGAACAAAGAACCAATGAAAGCTAGTAAAGTTGATCTGGGATAAATGACAAACTGCGCTATTATTTTTCTAATTGATTAGATGAAAAAATTAGAGAAAAACTGCCATAGATTAATACTTAAAGGGATAGTTCACCCAAAAATGAAAATTGTCATTATTTACTCACCCTCAAACTTGTATGAGTTTCTTCCTTCTATTGAACGCAAAAGAAGACATTTTGAAGAATGTTGGTAACCAAACAGTTGACAATAGCCATTGACAGTATGCTTGCTTGGTTACCAACTAAATATGTGTGGATAGATTTTAAATTTTAGTTTAAGTTCTAGTAATAGGGTATATGTCGAACATCACCTGACCAAACCCGGAAAACAGGCCTCATTGCTTCCGCTTGTCGGAGAACGTGTTAACAGCCGTATTAAATAATAGAGATATCTATGGACTTTTAAGATAATCAGTTAAACTAGCTAGCTGATTTATTGTTGACGTTTTATTCCATTTTTATATCTAAATGTGAAAAGAATAAAAATAAAAACAACTTTTAGATATCAGTCCGCATATGTGATGGACATTGGTTATGATCATCATTGGTATCTACTTTGAAGGCATCTTGAGTAAAACTGCTTCATATTTAACTAAGCATATGCAAAACGCTTGAACCGGAAGCGACGAGACCCGGTTAACAGAATACGGAAGTCTGTTGCGCATAACCCCTATTAAGTTCTAGTAATTTTGTTATGTGCTTTTTGTATTATTTATATATTTAATATTTATTTTTAGCTTTATTTTTTATTTGTTTTTGTTATTTATAGTCATTTTAGTGCTTGTCAAGATTAGCCGTCATGAAAGTTTTTTTAAGTTTAATTTTATTATATAATACAATTATGCAGTAATATGATAAAAATATATAATATTTATTATTTATAATGAATATCTAAATTTGATATTTTATTTAAGCTTTTTTCAGTTTATGTTTTTGTTGTTTTAGTTTTAGTTAACCATAACAACACTGGTAGCAACATGCTAACAACCACCTTAACAACTGCAATGCCTGTCATATCCACCCAATAACTATCCGTCTGCTTCCTCACATCTTTACTTTTCTGTTCTTAAATCTTTGTGGTCTCTTTTTCTCTTTTCAGCTGAGCTCTATATATGAGCAGCTCAGCAATAGTCACAGGCAGCTGGAGGAGGAGATGAGAGAGTTGGCTGATAAGAAGGAGAGCGTTGCCCATTGGGAGGCCCAGATCACTGAGATCATTCAGTGGTGAGTGGAGCCCCCTACCTGCAGCCACGTGACATCACACTTGCAGAGAAAGACGCATGATAATGATGACCTTTACCCATGTCTGCATGGCTTTGCGGATCTAGATCATGCAGATTATTTGACCATTCATCACTTGAATACAGTTGCATATACACATTTTGTGGTTTATGTCAAGGTAAAGCTGAACTAAACTTAATCTATACAGGGTGAGCGATGAGAAAGATGCTCGTGGTTACCTCCAAGCTCTAGCCACAAAAATGACAGAGGAGCTTGAAGGGCTCAGGAACACCAGCTTGGGAGCCAGAGGAACGGTGAGACATGCCCACAGCAGATAAAGATGAAACCCATATTCTCATTTTCCTGCATGTCTGATGTGGTGGGCCTCTTTCTCACTTTGTTAGGACATGCCGTGGAAGATGAGGCGCTTTGCTAAGCTGGACATGTCTGCACGTCTGGAGCTGCAGTCTGCGCTGGATGCCGAGATCAGAGCCAAACAGTCCATCCAGGACGAGCTTAACAAAGTCAAAGCATCCAACATTGCCACAGAATGGTAAGACCACACATATCAGCATAGTTCTGCTCAACTCTACTGAAACTAGAGATCTGGTTTGCTGATTTAATTTAAAGTCTAATAACTTTTTTTCAGCTCAATCAACATTCATTTCACTCTTTATGTGCATAGTATAAATTTAGCTTATTTTGTTCACTCTCTTTTTGAATGAGGTGAATTTAAATAGAGTGGCATAGTTTTTTTGTCTGTTATTTTTATCTTACAGCAAATTGCAAGATTCCGAAAGTAGAAACCAGGAGCTGCTTTCAGAAATTGAGAGGCTGAGCAAGGAGACAGAGGAGCTGAGACTGAGGAGAGGTGGTGATCAGTGTTATTTATATATTTTGTAACATTAATATTTTAAATATTGAATAGTTTTTTTATTTATTTAGTTTTAGTAATTTTAAATTACTAAATTAAAATATTTATTCCTATATTGCTTTAATTTATTTTTATTTCCATTTAATTTGAGTAATTTTAGTACTTAAACTGATTTCAGTTAATTGCCAAGGCAACATTTAATTAACAAAAACAATAAAAACACTGGTGACAATCAAATATCCAACCTATTCTACATTGCTTTTCATGATGTGACATAAAAAGAGCATTTCTGGCTATGTTACAGTCTAATTTGATGAGATTTAAAAAATGTGTTTTAATAAGATTCTGTCATTTTTAGGAGTGAAGCATCAGGATTCCCAGAATTCTTTCTTGGCATTTCTCAATGCGCCCACTTCTGCTCTGGATCAGTTTGATGTAAGTTTGAGATCCCAGGTGTTGTTCATGAGAATATCTGCATAGAGGTTCACTCTGGTTTCCAAAGAAATCTTTCTCACCATTCTTATTTAAATATTTTTTTACACGCTTTCTGTATTCTTCTGACACATCCTGATCTGTTGTATTATTTTCATTTTTTTCTCCTGTGATAATGTGTATGGTTATTGTTTTGTTTTTTCATTCTGTTGTCCATCAGGACTCATTTTCTTCCTCTTCGTCTTCTTTAGTTGAATTTTGGGAAGATGTAAGTTCTTCTTCAGCCCTGTTATAGTGGAATGTCTTTTTGCATCATTCATTTTACACATTTAAAAGCAGACAAGTAAAGGCCCTACTCCAGTTATGAAACTTCCACAGGAATAATAACAGAATATCGAAGGAAACTCAACTCGCAATTGATTCTAATAGTTTGGCATTAGCATGTTGCTAAGCTAATAGCACAACATTCAAATAAGTATACAGCACAGACAAATAAAGGGTAACAAAGGACTTTTTTCACTACACTAATACTTTTTATTCATACTTTTCTGTATTGAATTCAGTATTGAATTGATGTTATGTTCTACCAACGATATAGTTCATGGTTATGCTGTACTTATCTGATCCTACATCCACTCCAGTGTCTTGTGGGAGTGACTCCTTGGAGTTCTTTGATGTGAAGTGATTCCTTTGTGCATGTAAACTATGCCCAGAAATCCAACCACAGATTAGACGTGTTCTTACACGCCCTCATTCCCTTCCCTCCGTTCTCCAACCTGCCGTCCCAGGCCATGATTGTATCCAGCTGACACTTGTACATGACGTTTGACTCTCCTCTCATCTTTTTTTCTCTCTCCATATAAAGCGATCACCCTCTTTTGGTCCTGGAAGCAAAACCAGACGTGTAAGACCCATTTTTGTCCTGTGTCACAGCAAAATCCCCCCTCTGTCATATTTTTTCCTGAGGTTGTGACGGCCTGTTTTGCAAACTGCATGGGTGGCAGCTCTGATTGTGGTGATATCTGTATTGCATGAGACCTTTAATGCTTAAATGCATCTGAAATGTGTTTGGGAACCTTTCTTTCATCTGTTGAAACACATATGAACCATATATGTGATTGAAGTGTTATATATTAATATACTTCAGAGAATCTGGGTTATTGACTGGGTTAGTTAATTAAACTTGGTGGTTTATTTTCCATACCATGTGCTATTATGGTACATTTTAAAAGCCCATTTAAATGGAAACATATAGAATTCATTTACTTGGCTTAATATTTGGATCTAATTTTAACTTTTGCACATGTAAAGAGATTAAAAAGAAAAGTAAGTTGTATAAAAGTTGATTGCTTAAAATGATCAGTTTCACATCATTTACTGACCGTTTTGTCGATCCAAACCTCGTATTGTTTTTCTCCATGGTGCACAGAATACGTTTTCACTGTCTTCTTTTTCTTTCAAAGATGGTCAAAATCCAAAAAAAGAAAAGTTTCAAAGATGTTATGGTGCAGTAGTTTTCTATTTCAAACAAATGTTGTTCTTTGGAACTTTCTGTTCATGAAAGAATGCTGAAAAAGATTATCATGGTTTCCACAAAAATATTAAGCTGCAACAGTTTTCAACAAAATAATGAGATGTTTATTGAGCAGCGAATCAGCATATTAGAATGATTTCTAAAGGATCATGTGACACTGAAGCCTAGAATAATGGCTGCTGGATATTACATTTTGCCATCACAGGAATAAATTACATTTTAAAATATATTACAATAGAAAACTTTTTTTTTTTACATTGTAATAATATTTTCCAATATTACTGTTTTTGCTGTATTTTTATCAGCTAAATGGTGCTTTGTTGATCACAACAGATTTCATTTTAAAACATTTAAAAAAAATCTTAATCAACCCCAAATTTTTGAACAGTAGTGTAGTTACTTGTTGAAAAGTTATACAGAAATCATACAGGTTTGGAAAGACATGGCAGTGAGCAAATGATGAATGAATTTTCACGTTTCTGTAAACTAATCCTTTACAGATCACTTTAATGTAAGACCCTCATAAATTGTGGATATGCTTCCCTTTATTGTTTTTGCCTTTCATTCCGTCTTGCATGTGTAGTTGGTGTGTGGTCTCTGTGTAGTGGGTGTATTGTGCCTTCACTCATTGGCTTGGTGCCTGGGTGCATATGCTTTGTTCTGCTTAGAGGGTGTAATTCCAGTAAAAATATTATTGTCATGATACCGCTGCGAGTGTGTTTCGCTCTGCATGGTGGCATATTCTTCTGGTATCACAGGCTGTGCCGTATGACACATTTTGTATAATTACCATCTTTTTGTATCTTAGCTTGACTTGGCAGATTTCACTCCCTCCAACACTCCGTCACGAGATGAAGACTCAAGATCTCGGCGTATATCACGCTCCCGCTCCCCATCCACCGCCAGTGACATGGAGCCTATTGAGGTATCATTTGGACTCTTAAAGGAATAGTCTGCCTAAAAATGAAAATACTGTTACTATTTAATTGCCCTCATGTTATTCCAGACTGTGAAGCACAAAAGCAGATGCACGGGCCACTTTTTTCCATATAATTAAAGTGATCCAGCCTGGATCCAGCATTTAAGATTAATGTTTTTGTGTTTCACAGAAGAAAGAAAGGCAGGTTTGAAATGATGACAGAATTTTAATTTCGAGTCAATTATTCCTTTAACTCTTACCATCACTTCTGTTTATATAATAATGTGTTGGTGTCCTCCTCCTAGTTGATTGACCACATGTCACGTAGTCTTCAGGCTCCAACAGGAAGATCAGGCTATGGGAGCTTGGGACACTCATCACCTAAGGTAACTGTTTACATTATAGCAGTAGAAATGTGTCAATCTGTATAGATTACACTACTTTTCAAATATTTGGGGTGGGTAAGAGATTGAAGTGTTTTTGAAAGAAGTCTTATGCTCACCAAGGCTGCATTTATTTAGTAAAAAAAAATGTAACAATAAAATTGTGAAATATTATTACAGTTAGAAAAGAAATAACTGTTTTCTATTTGAATATGTTTAAAATGTTAATTATTTCTGCGATGGCAAAGCTGAATTTTCAGCAGCCGTTGCTCCAGTCTTAAGTGTCACATGATCCTTCTGAAATCATTCTAATATGCTGATTGGGTGCTCAAGAAACATTTTATTATTAATATTATTTATTATTCTATTTTTAGGATTCATTTATAAACAGCATTTATTTGAAATTTTGAAATTTTGGAAACCTTATGAATGTCTATATATGTATTATAAAACGATTAATTTGCTTCCTTGCTGAATAAAATTAAGAAATTTTTTACTGAGCTCAAACATTTGAACTGTAGTGTATTATTGTATTTATTTTACCATTCCATACATTTCTATATTTGTGCTGCAGAACTGCTTTAAGTATTCATTTAAGTAGATTATCCAGAAATATGCATTACCATATGGTTGTTTAATATTATAAACCATTTTTCATGAATTTCCAGCAAAAATAAGTATTGTGCGATAGGAATTTTGTCTAATAATCCTATTGTCTAACATTTGTCTTAATGCTGTAATGTTTCTATTGAAACATCTATGGATATGGTTATGGTTAATTACATTGCTGATGTTCTCTGCTCCACAGCCCAAGGCGCACCAGTTTAGTGTGAAGACCTTCACCGTTCCCACCAAATGTGCCCAGTGTACCTCTCTAATGGTGGGACTCATCCGTCAGGGCTGCACCTGTGAAGGTAAGACAACAGAAAAGAAAGGAGTCTGGGTGTTTAAAGTATTAGAAAAGACAGTAAAAATGATAATTTTTTTTGTTTTCGAGATGTTAAAACCCCTATGACTTTAGTTCTTCTGAGGAACACACAAGGAGAACCAGCATAAATCTTTAATATTTCCCCTATTGTGTTCCACAGAAGAAATAAAGTCATACGGGTTTGGTGAACCTTTCAGGTTTATTGAATGTTCTCCAATCCAAGGATGCCTTATTGGCAGAATGCTCAGTAATACTCACTGCCATTGTCTTCCACGTCTCCTTACAGCCTGCAACTTCTCCTGTCACGTCACCTGTGCTGATAAAGCACCCTCTATGTGCCCCGTCGCACCAGACCAAACCAAGGGCAAACTGGGAATTGACACTCAGAGGGGCATTGGGACTGCATATGAGGGCCATCTTAGGGTAAGAGTTGCCAAATATGTTTAGCTCTTCATATTTTGTTCACTGTTGACCACTTTGTTTTATTTATGGGGTTCAGAAATGACCAAATACCTTTTCCACCATTGACTATTTATCTGGATGTATACTATAGGCCACAAACTTTTTTTTTTTGGCTGACTTGTAATGGAGCTTTGACGGTCTTTTCCAGATACCAAAGCCCACAGGAGTGAAAAAGGGTTGGCAGAGGGTCTGGGCAGTGGTATGTGACTTCAAACTTTTCCTGTATGAGCTTGGAGAAGGGAAAAGCGCCCAGCCTGGTGTTACAGTTAACCAGGTCATTGACATGAGGTGAGGGAGATCTTCATTCAAATGTGATGCTCAAATATTTAAGAAGTCAAGTATTTCATATATTGTACTTGTACACGCTTTTATCCTGAGCAGGGATGAAGAGTTTTCCGCCAGCTCTGTTCTGGAGTCTGATGTCATCCATGCTAACAAGAAGGATATCCCCTGTATTTTTAGGGTAAGAGCATACAGGCAATTTGTAATTTCTCACTGTAGAATCTCTTTTTCTGACATTCTGTCATTTTTCTATGACAATTACATTTTTTATTATCATTTTGAAGTTGTTTTGCGGAAACCGTTATACTTTTTTTGCTATTAAAAAAAAAAAAGTGTTTATTGTTATTATTGTTTTTAAATCTGAGCCCACATTTTTGAAAGGTAGCGTATACCTTGAAAAATGTAATTTGAATTTTTTTGTTGAACTTGGAATTTGTTCGCAAATACTGTACAGGGGGAGACTGATATGAATAACAATATTGTAAAAAGTGCTTATGAAAGTATTTATTTAGATTATTTTGTAGTATAATTATGATATATATTGTTGTTGTTATTGCCATAGAAATGCAATAACTACACATTTTGTCTAAATTTAGTTATAACCAAAAGCGGATCTCTAAATCTTTGATCTGTTCTGTTACAAACAACCGTTTTTGGCCGTTTGTCTTAGTTCCAGTGTTGGTGTAATAATTGCATTGTGCCTTTGTAGAATAGGAATAGTAATTAATTTTTTTTCCTAAATTCTTCACTTTCCTCTTTCATCAAGCATTTTTTCTCACAATGGTTTCTTCAAAATATCACAGATCAAATAATAGCGATCAGGCGATTATGTAATAATCATGACTGAACTAACTATAGCCTTAGGCAGTCATTAGTCATTTCATTTCAAGACAGTTTTGAATTGCTTTTCATACATTATTCTCCGTTCATTCCACAGGTAACAGCATCTCAGCTGTCCGCCTCCTCCAGTCAGAAGACATGCATCCTGATCCTTGCCGACAATGAGCAAGAGAGGACGAAGTGGGTGTGTGCTCTGAATGAACTGCACCGTATCCTGAGGAAAAACAAGCTGAAGGAGCGCTTCGTGTATGTGCCTAAAGAAGCGTATGACAGCACCCTTCCTCTCATCAAAACCACCCAGACTGCTGCTATTATAGGTACAGACAGAGACACACAAAACCCGTCTTGTCATATCAACACTATGCCAAAGAGCAAATACTGATACTCTTACCAAGTGTTTAATCCAAAATGTTTGATTGTCACAATTTCTGTTTAGACCATGAACGGGTTGCTTTGGGGAATGAGGAAGGCCTGTTTGTAATCCACGTCACCAAAGACGGTAAAACTTCCTTCATTAATCCTCCTATTTCTTCATTACCCAATAAAAGGTTTGTGTCTTAGTGGTCAAAAATCTAAACTGGTGACTTAAAGTTTGTTGGTTTAAACCTCGGAAAGTCTGATGTATGAGCTACCAGGGCGCTTCAGGGTAGTTGAGGTACAATTTCTGTAATTCCCAAATGTTGAAAACATTGACATGCTCTCCATCATTTTGACAGAAAAAATGAGTCTATTGCATTGGAATGCCAGACGTTTACTTAATTTTAGGGAGAATGAAAACAACGACAGATAAAAATAGAGCATGATGGAAAATGTAGAACCCAGTCTGTCAGAGTGACAGAGAATGGTTATTTTTAGTATAGCCTCTAAGTGTGAATTACCTTTCTTTGCATGAAAGCAGGTAAATCAGTGTTTTTTTCTATTTATTCTATTACAAATCTATTAAAGGTGGTAAACTCTCAAAATAAGATATAACAGTTTTTTAACTGTTTTAAACAATGCACTACCATTGCTGAACCACAAGTCCATTAAAACTGAAATAACTGATGCAAGACCAACATTCATTGAGCATTTTTGTTCTTTCTGCTAGAAATTGTTCGCGTGGGTGACATTAAGAAAGTGCATCACGTAGAACTGATGCCCACAGAGCACCTAATGGCCGTCATCTCGGGCAGGAACCGACAAGTGTGTCTGCTCCCCATGGCGGGGCTCGATGGGAGGGAGATTGACAAGAATAAGGTGGCAGATACTAAAAACTGCCAGGCACTGGTGTCTGGTGTGGTGCACAATAGCACCTGCTTCTGCCTCGCCAGTAAACGACAGATCTCCTGCTATGAAATTAACAAGAGCAAGTCTCGCTACTGCCATCTGGTGGACATACACGTACAGTATTCAAAACCCTTCTCATTTTTTCAAATCAAGTATATGCAGCCTAATTGTAAATAGTGTTCATACTCATTAGATCACAAAGAGCATCTTTGCTAGCGTACACAGCAATATCAACAGCCCTTTCTATATCTCAGGCTCCAGGAATTGTCCAGTGGATGGTGCTCTTCGGCCAGCAATTATGTGTAGGCTACCAAGCGGGCTTCATGCGCTACAGTTTGCATGGAGATGCCCCTCCGGTCAGCTTACTTCACCCAGATGACCCCACGTTGGCGTTTATTAGGGCAGACAACTTGGATGCCCTTTGTGCAGTGGAAATCTCCCATAAAGAACGGCTGCTCTGCTTCAGCAAAATTGCAGTGTATGTGGACACACATGGCAGACGCTCGCGCCAGCAGGAGCTGATGTGGCCCGCGACGCCCACCGCCTGCTGTGAGTAGAGAGAATCTATTTACACTTAAGGGTTAAAGACAAGGGTCAGGGTGTGGCTGTGAAAAGGTTTTGTTAGATTGACCTTGTGGATGATTTACATCTGGCAGGCTACAACGCCCCCTACCTGTCAGTCTACAGTGAAAATGCAGTGGATGTGTTTGATGTGAACACTATGGAATGGATTCAGACCATTCCTCTCAAAAAGGTTTGCTTATTTCAATTTCAGAAGTCTTTAAAAAAAATGTCATTATAATAAATAAAGAACTCTTGCACACCTATCACAACTGTTTTCAACATTTAATAATAATAAGAACCGTTTCTTGAGCACCAAATTAACATAATAGAATGACTGAAAGCTTTTTATTTACTGAAACACATAAATGAGTCATCTTATGAATGAATAAATAAACTTTGACTGGCTCCGTGCAGGTCCGGCCGTTGAACATGGATGGCTCTTTGAATCTCCTGGGCCTAGAGACGGTCAGACTCATCTACTTCAGAAACAAGACTGCAGGTAACGGCACTGTCTCTAATTCAGTGAAATGCAAGAATTATAGCTCACGTTGGGTGTAGTTGTTTGAAACTTTTTGTTTAGTAGTGCTGTTTGATGTAATGAATAATTCAGATTTGAATAATATGTCTGATAATGCATAATGTGTGTGTGTTTAGAGGGGGACGAACTGGTGGTGCCTGAGGTGTGTGATAACAGCAGGAAGCAGATGGTACGCAGCATGAGCAGCAAGAGACGATTCTCATTCCGTATTCCTGAGGAGGAGAGACTGCAGCAGAGGAGGTGAATGTCACACACACACACACACACACATATTATTTCATAATACATTTGTAGTATGCATTTTTTTTTTTGTTATTTCAAAATATCATTATAGGGCTATTATATTAACTTAACTTGTGTGTGTGTGATTGCAGAGACATGTTGAAAGATCCAGAGAAAAGGAACAAGTTGATCTCAAATCCTATGAATTTTAACCATGTGGCTCATATGGGTCCTGGAGATGGAATGCAGATCCTCAGAGATCTACCAATGGTGAGAGGCTCATCTTTAAAGGAATATTCTAGCTTCAGTATATTAAGCTCAGTCGATAGCATTTGTGACAAAATGTGGATTATTACAAAGATTTATTTCACTTGTTTTAATAGTATAGCCGCAAGACAAACAAAATGTGTTAACATGATTTTAGTGTGCAAAATAATTGCTCACTAACCTTTACTATACAGAAAAAGTGTTAAAAAAGTGTCTTTAGAAAACTCTAAACTTTACATTTCTACTTTAAATTCCTTCACAAATTGTCCCCCTTCACTTATATTGTAAGTGCCTCACTGTAACTGTCATTTTTGCTTTTTTCAAAGAAAATGAGCGAGTGATTTTTTTTTGTGGTATTATGCTGAGTTGACTGAGCTTAACTTCTGTTGAACTCAGAATATCCCTTTCATGCTTTTGCAGCCTCATTTTTCTGGTTATTTAACAAGTCCCTCC
This sequence comes from Sinocyclocheilus anshuiensis, assembly GCF_001515605.1. Taxonomy (NCBI): domain Eukaryota; kingdom Metazoa; phylum Chordata; class Actinopteri; order Cypriniformes; family Cyprinidae; genus Sinocyclocheilus; species Sinocyclocheilus anshuiensis. The sequence continues at coordinate 631,009 of NW_015545562.1, read as the reverse complement.
ACTTTTGTTCAATCGTTCAATAGTTTGGTATCAGTAATTAAAAAAATAATACTTTTATTAAGTAAAGACTGATTTAATACATCAAAAGTGGCAGTAAAGATATTAAGTTTTCAGTTTCAAAATAATGCTGTTCTTTTGAACTTTGTTCATTAAACCAATCTGAAAAAAAAATGCAGTTTCCACAAAAATATTAAGCAGCTCAGCTTCTTGTTTTCAACAAGAAATATTTCTTGAGCTGCAAATCAGCATATTAGAATGATTTCTGAAGCATTATGTGACACTGAAGGCTGTAGTAATGGCTGCTGTAAATTCATCTTTGCCATCACAGGAATAAATTACATTTTAAAATATAACACAGTAGAAAACCGTTAAATTGTAATAATAATATTTCACAGTATTTCTGTTCAGCTGTATTTTTGATCAAATAAATGCAGTCTTGGCAAGCATAAGTGTCTTCTTTCAAAAACATTAAAAAATCTCACTGACCCCAAACTTCTGAACGGAAGCATATCTCATCAAACAACTCTCCAGTCTCTACATTCATGGGTGTGTCAAAGGTTATTTATGCATCCTGTATTGATATATTTGTTGATAGCAACATGCCATCTTAAAGATCTCAATATTGAATCCCATAGTTTGTTTTCATTGAGTCATGTTTGTCCCACTCATTGCATGTCTGTGTGTCCCTGCTCTCTGTGTGTGTGTGTGGTGTTTCTCTGTGTAACCTGTAGAATTTGCATGCTCAGGACAATCGAGCCGGGTTCAGCGGTTCCGTCAGCATCCCCTCAATCACCAAAAACCGAGCCGAACCTGGGCGATCCATGAGCGCAAGCAGTGGTCTAGGAATGCGTAAGTACACATGTCTGCTCTTAAATTTATCATATTCCAAGCGTTTCATTCCCAACCAATTTCTTTCTTCTCCTCTCTATCAGGGTCCTCCTCTCAGAACGGCAGCGCTCTGAGGAGAGAGCTTTCGGGCAGCAGCTACAGCTCTAAACGCCAGACCATGACGTCACCGTCCGAGAGCTCGCTGTCGTCAGGAGGGGGGATGGACGTGGGCGAAGCGCCGCTCTCTCAGTTTGATAGAGAGGTGAGTCATGATGTAGGAGGAATCGGGACAGTGGTATCTTCATTACCTCATCACATCAAAGCCAGATTTGCACTATGCAGGGACGTCACGGCACATGACCAGCAATCCATGGTATCCATGAATATTAAATCTGAGCCTTATGCTGTCTTGTGAATCTGAATTATTGTATATATATAAGATTCCTAGTTGGAAATTGGATATTAATGGCCTCTCAAAGTGTATTCTTATCAGTGTTACTCAAAAAATAATTTATTCACCCTCGTGTATGATAATTCTGCACACCTCCTGACTTAGAAAAAACAACTTGCCCCATCACTTCCCATCAGGCCTGTAAAGGTGGAGGACTTATAATGTAATAATTTGCCCCAAAGCACTTGAATGTAAGTGAGCCTCAGTGCTTTGTTCCCCCACCTGCTTACGCCACTTTATGCCTGTCGCCCCATTCCACTACATCCAACAGAATCCTTAGCAATCCACCCACCCCGCGCCCTTATGTCACCCGTCATCTCCCCATACCGCTGCGCTTTGCGCCTCCCGGCCGCCCCATTCTCCTCCAGCAAGTTTGGAAGCCATTCTGGCACTCAGTCTGCCCTTTCCTTCTCAGTGGCAGGCGGTATCGCCCTCGGAGAAGACCCCTGATCTGAAAAGGGCTTTAAGGACCCTGCTTAGTAAAATGAAGGTAAACGTCACACGTTTGCAGTGAAACACACACACACACACACACACACACACACACACACACACGCCTGCTGTCATTCCCACACTCAGGCAGCCCTGCAGAGTGCTTCTCAAGTATCCACTGCCCATTTTTGAAGCTCACAAACTTATCCTTCACTACCCACGAGCGATTGTGGTGAAGCAGAGAGCTTCGGTTGGGAATGGCAAGCTTCCATTCGCATGTTTCGCCTTCATGCCGCTCCTGCTGGCCACCCCCTGTGTATGTGAAGAAAAGAGAGCTGGACTAGAAAAATACTCTGTGCAAGTACACAGATGTTTGGTTTGATCTCAAGGGGGCGCTAGAGTTACTGTAAAGTGAATGTTTTTTTCAGGTGAATATTGATAAACATCAACTTGTAAAAGAAGACTACACTGATGTGCTGTAGCGCCCCTTGTGGCAAAGTTTAGAATGCAACACATATATGCGTTTTGTTACGAGCTTGTTTAGCTTGAAGCGTTTGCGTTCATATACTTGCAAAGAGTGCGATTCAAGCCTTATAGAGTGTGGAATCAGCTTTGCTTTGAAGCGTTGATAGCTGCGAACCACTGGCTACGAGTATGTTTTTGAAGATGAGCTCTTGTCTTTAATGTAACTTATTTGATTTACTTTGTAGTGCTTTGTTCTCAAAAATGCAGCTGGATTAAAGGACCTCCACCATTGTTTTAAATTGTAGACATGGCAGAGCCCAATCAGGGAGACAAGTGCAGTATTATATAATGTAAACATTCAAAAAAATGCTAAATTTGAGTAGTTTATCATATAGCATACGTACATTTTTGCAGTTTCTATATTTTCTGAGTTAAATGGATAGCTCACCCAAAAGGGAATATTCTGTCATCATTTCTCACCCTCGTGTCATTCCAAACTTGTAGGACTAATTCTTTTGCAGAGCACAAAAAAGGCTTTGAAGAGTGTTTCAACTGTGTTTGTCCATGCAATACATTTTGACTGAACAAAAAAAAATTTAATTTCCCAAAATACCTTACAGGTTTGGAATGACATGAAGGTGAGTAAAAGATGAAAGAATTGTAATACTTGGGTGAACTATCCTGATTAATATTCTCTTGAGATGGGTGAAACACACACACACACACACACACACACACACACACACACACGCCTGCTGTCATTCCCACACTCAGGCAGCCCTGCAGAGTGCTTCTCAAGTATCCACTGCCCATTTTTGAAGCTCACAAACTTATCCTTCACTACCCACGAGCGATTGTGGTGAAGCAGAGAGCTTCGGTTGGGAATGGCAAGCTTCCATTCGCATGTTTCGCCTTCATGCCGCTCCTGCTGGCCACCCCCTGTGTATGTGAAGAAAAGAGAGCTGGACTAGAAAAATACTCTGTGCAAGTACACAGATGTTTGGTTTGATCTCAAGGGGGCGCTAGAGTTACTGTAAAGTGAATGTTTTTTTCAGGTGAATATTGATAAACATCAACTTGTAAAAGAAGACTACACTGATGTGCTGTAGCGCCCCTTGTGGCAAAGTTTAGAATGCAACACATATATGCGTTTTGTTACGAGCTTGTTTAGCTTGAAGCGTTTGCGTTCATATACTTGCAAAGAGTGCGATTCAAGCCTTATAGAGTGTGGAATCAGCTTTGCTTTGAAGCGTTGATAGCTGCGAACCACTGGCTACGAGTATGTTTTTGAAGATGAGCTCTTGTCTTTAATGTAACTTATTTGATTTACTTTGTAGTGCTTTGTTCTCAAAAATGCAGCTGGATTAAAGGACCTCCACCATTGTTTTAAACTGTAGACATGGCAGAGCCCAATCAGGGAGACAAGTGCAGTATTATATAATGTAAACATTCAAAAAAATGCTAAATTTGAGTAGTTTATCATATAGCATACGTACATTTTTGCAGTTTCTATATTTTCTGAGTTAAATGGATAGCTCACCCAAAAGGGAATATTCTGTCATCATTTCTCACCCTCGTGTCATTCCAAACTTGTAGGACTAATTCTTTTGCAGAGCACAAAAAAGGCTTTGAAGAGTGTTTCAACTGTGTTTGTCCATGCAATACATTTTGACTGAACAAAAAAAAATTTAATTTCCCAAAATACCTTACAGGTTTGGAATGACATGAAGGTGAGTAAAAGATGAAAGAATTGTAATACTTGGGTGAACTATCCTGATTAATATTCTCTTGAGATGGGCATGTGAACTAGCGACTTTTCTGAACCAAGTATGCCATGTTTACAAGCCAACTGTTATTAAGCTACTAAAATTTAGATCCCAGTTAATTGGGTTTTAGTTGCACCCTTTTTTGCACAGTATTTGGACTCATTGCATGTGTACACTACCATTGACAAGTTTAAGGTTAAGGCTTTTTTTTTTTGACAGCAAGGATGAATTAATTTGATTAAAAGTAACAGTAAAGACTTTTACATTAAAATCCTGTTTCTCTGAACTTTCTACACATCAAAGAATCCTGCAAAAAAGTTACGATTACCACAAAAATATTAAGCAGCACAACTGTTTTCAAAATCGATACGAATAAGAAATGTCTACTGAGCACCAAATCAGCATATTAGAATGATATCTGAAGGATAATTCTGCTGAAAATTCATCAATAAATTATATTTAAAGTGCATTCAAACAGAAAACAATTCAATTGTAATCAAATTTTATAATATTACAGTTTTAGCTGTATTTTCGATCAAAGAAGTGCAGCCTTGGCGAGCAGAAGAGACTTTCAGAAACAATACAAATCTTACTGACCCCAAACATGTGAATGATAGTGTATTAAAGGCTTCATAATTATGTCCATCGTCACTGTCTTTTTCTTGTGTGTATTTGAAGGAACACCTTAGGGCTAGATGATTATAGTAGCTACTTTCTAAGATTCCCAAATTCTGTACGTAGCATCTTTGTTCTTACAATATTTCTTGGGTTTTGTGTTTCAGGACTCTGATTCGCCCCGGCACTCCACTGCCTCCAACAGCTCCACCTTCAGCAGCCCACCGAGCCCCGCCTCCCCGCACAAGACAAAGTCCCTCTCACTGGAGAGTACAGACCGCACGGCATGGGACACATGATGGACTCAACAATGAACCAATCACAACAAACTCTGAGTCTGCCCCTCCCAGGCACTACAGGCCACTCCCACTTAATTTGCATAAGGGAACATACAAAGGAGAACCCACATCAACACGAGAGTTTGTATGTTTGAGCGACCAGGACACGCAGAAGCTGATTGGAGGAAAAAGTGGAAGTTAATTCTGGATTTGAATGTGACTGGTGTTTGTACATAGAGCGGGTTAGGGGTGAACTTTTTATTTATTTAGCATTCAGCCATTTCAAGGTGGAAAATACTGTCACGTCCCTCACTCTGTTCTTCAGCTGTGGACCGTACGGGAATGATGATTCCATTATAGAATCCCACAAAAAAATGCAATGATGTATATTTTTTATTTGCTTTTAAAAGTGATGTGTGCAGTGATTCGTTTGTTACTTCAGCTAAATGGATGAGAGACCGCAGATATCAGGCGACCTCATCTATCGCTTCCTGTCCTAGATTTGTAGGAATTTCTAGAGGCTTTCTGACACGACGTCTCCACGTAATCCGAACCTTCCGTGAGCCAACATGACCTGTGAAAACGCTTCACAGTAATGTACATAGGTTAAAAGTATAGTATAATATATAATAAGGAAATATTGAAGAGATAAACTATGTGGGAAAAAAAAATCTCATTGTTTTTATTTTTTTTTTATTATTTTAATATACTCGCGCCAAGACCATTTAAAAAGCTTTAGTTGCGCCATTTCTTTTATTTTTGGTTTATGAGACGGTACTGCCTTGTGTATTTTAATTCTTTGTCATCAGCTTTTTTGTTTTTAAATAACAGGAATTTTAAGATTTTTGTGAGACACAGGCCAAGCTGTTTTACTACAAGCGTGCTTAAACTTGACTGAAACTGTACAAATATCAGCAAGGTTGCATACAAATATCATATTTCTGCAATCTAGAAACTGTTAAGTCCAAATTGTGGAACTGGTCCAACATGTAATCTTGAGATTTGCAGACAGACAAAAGACATTTCGTTTTGTTCCTGGATGGTTTCATCTAATGTTACACTATGGGAAATACTTTGCTTCACCCACATAGTTTGGCTCTTTCTACCTTGGAAAAATGTATTTTCAGAAAACTTTTTCATGGATAATTCAGTAATTTTAACCCGTTAAGTGTTAAAACATTCACCACTGCTATTAAATGTAAGGTTAAACTTTACCATTAAAATCTATTACAAGAATCTGCTCCCACAATGCCAGGATGTATTTGTCATTATGTAGTTGTCAGATTGCGTTTCTTGTGGTTCCAAGGGCATTTATTCCATGAAATGTTTCAAACTTCGTCTAATAAGCGACACAGTCTTCACTTTGTTCCTTATTCAGTTTGCAGTTGCACAAGAAAGTGAGTCTCCCGCCTCATGCAGGCTTCACGACTTGATTTCTGCACCAGATTCAGTTCCTTCTATAAAGTGGGAAACTCGGTTAATTTGATTAATTTGTTAAAAGGTTTACAATCAAATTAAATCTGTAGTAAGCAACAGCAATGGAACAAAAAAAACATTTGGGTGGAAACCTAATAGACCTCCGGTAAAATGAAAATGTCTTTGCATTTCAGCAACCTCTTAGACATTACATTTATCTGCTCATTCTCATCTCACTTCATTCTTTTTTCAGGATAATGCTTTGTAATCATTTGTACAGTTTCGCATGTCATAATTGATCATTCCATATGTTTCATGCTTGTATTTTGTTTCTCACTCACTTGACAAAGGTGGATATCACTTCAAACGAGGAGGAATCGTTTTGCACAGATGTAAGGTCAATCAAAGACTGGATAAACTGGCCACTATGCATATATGGAGACGTTACTATATTAACCTGACGCTGATGTAATTCAATAAACGGAGGGAAATGACACACACGGATATGAACGTTTTGAGTGATGTTTTATTTTATACAGAAAGCACTCAGGATCTCTGAACATGATATAAAAAAAAAAGCTTTTCACAGTTTTCGGTAAATGTCATGAAAATGACTTGACTATTGACTTAGTGCTAAAACTCAACAGAGAAGAGCTTGGTTGTAAAGGATATGCCAATTTCCATTTGAAAAATGCCTACAATATCTATTCTAAAATGACTGACGATTTTTTTTTATTCAGCTCTTCATGCTTTTCAATTGGATATTTCACATAAAAATGATGAAATTATTTTAATTTTCTCACCTTCAACTTTAAGACATTGGCACTGGAAACAATTGACACTTGGCATTGGAAAGAATTATTGACTGAATAAATGTTTTCTTTTTTTCCCACAGATATCAGAGGACTTGCAATGTAATGCAAGTGAGTCATTTATGTTCTATGGTGCTTTTTTGTCATTTTTGTAGCTTTACAGCCCTTTGTCACTATTCACTATCATTGTATGGAAACGAGAAGCTTGTACATTCTGCTAAACATCTCCTTTTGTCTTCCACAGGAAAAAAAGAAAATCATACAAGTTTGAAATGTAACAATGGCGAGTAAATGATGACAACATTTTTGGGTGAATTGTCTATTTAAATTGAACCCAAATGTGTGGAGATGTCCGTATACATCACTAGTTCTGTTCTACAAAACGGTCAAAAGTGCAACAAACAATGGAAAGAAACATTCAAAACCACATCAGTAGTGGAACAACTTAGAAAGCTTAAAGCATGGGGAGTATATAAAACAGCAAGTTCCTCGATACATCACAGAATGATGACGTATCAAAAGCCCTTACATTTGACCCTGTTATTGTAGGAACCCTTTAAGAAGAAAAGATAACAGTACATACATAGACTACCATTCAAAAGTATGGGGTCGGTAAGATTTGAAAAGAAGTTTATTATTCTCAGCAAGGCTGCATTTATTTGATCAGGAGCATTCATTTGAAATAGAAATCTGTAGAAAGTACTGACCCCAAACTTTTGAATGCTAGTGTACATCAGAAGATTTCAAGTGTTTGGTATAGTCCATAACTGAACTATACAACTTTTGATCGAAAGTCTTAAAGTAAATGTATTCATTAAGTTCATGTAGCTCAACTAGTAGCACAAAATGCTAACAGCTGCAAGGTCATGGGTTCAATCCCCAGGAAACGCACATGGCACACTGTGTAGTTTGAACACTTGTATTTGTGCCATACATCACGAGGAGTTTGTGCCAGAAGAGTCCATGTTCTCTTGACTCATTTGGTCTCTATTTCCTGCCGTGTGAAAGTTCACGCCTTGGTGGCATCCTCCTCTATGACGCGGTGAATGCCGTTGCCAGGGCTGCTTTGGATGGCCTGTGCTGTGATGGAGAGGTCTCGCACGCTGCTGTGCCGTGATTGGCTCTCTAAGCGCTGCAGGCTGCCGTGCCGTGAATGGCTGTCGAGACGGTTGACGCCACAGTGCTGGAGCGGATCATTAAGGCGCAGGGTGCTCCCGTGAGGAAGACGCTCCTCCACGCCGCGATAACTACAAGCTGTGTACCTGATGGGAAACATAATGAGCGAGATTCAGTGATGTTCAGAGCTTTGATCAGGGAGGCAGCTGTGCACAATTGGGAGGCGCTATTATTTTGGGAAATTTTCTAAAGTCGGTTTGAAAATTCAGGCCATATATTTTGTAAGTACATGTTATAGACCCTATTTTGAACGATTCATCAAGTATTTATTTTTGAAATAGGTTTTTTCAATGTTTAATCAGAATGTCACTTGATCTGGTGATGTATGTCGGTCGGACTTCTTCAATTATTAAACTGCCGCTGCACTATCGACATTGATATTTGTGTGCAACACCTACATCTCAAACTCTAACCAAAATTAACAACTGACATGTAGAACCAAGTCCTCACCCCACAGTTTTTTCTTCATTACATCCGTTTCACTGCAACATTAATTTTGGATATCTAGGCTAGTAATTGAAAGGTTGTAGGTTCAAAGCCCACAATGCATGACCACTCTGCACATTATTTGTAGAGGATTTCTTATAACAACTTTATTATTATGCATTATCTGTTTTTTGCATGACTGTTTATTAAACAGTCTAACTGGCATTTTGCAGATCCCCAAAAATCAGTATAAATTATGCTAAAAAAAGGTTATTTTGAGTGCAATGGCCACATCTTAAAATCCAATCAACAACCGATGGATGGAACCACCCTAATTTCTTAAGTCTTTTTCTATATCCCGTTTCATTCGGATGTATGCAGCAATAAGGAAGAAAAGAAATGTTGCTGCTTCCATTTTATTACAAGTTTAATATTGGATATTCATGCTAGTAATTGAAAGGTTGTAGGTTCAAAGCCCACAATGCATGACCACTGTGCACATTATTTGTAGAGGATTTCTTATAACAAGTTTCATTCACAAATTATGCATCACCTGTTTTTGCATGACTGTTTATTAAACAGTCTAACTGGCATTTCGCAGATCTCCAAAATATGCAAAAAAAAAAAAATTTTGTGCAATAATCACATCTTAAAATTCAATCAACAACCAATGGACAGAACCAAATCCCCACCTAATTTTTAAAAATCTTTTTCTATATCTGTTTAATTTGGATGTATACAGAAGAAAATATCTTTTGCTGCTTCTGTTTCATTGCAACTTTAATATTGGATATCTAGGCTAGTAATTGAAAGGTTGTAGGTTTAAAGCCTACAATGCATGAGCATTGTGCACATTATTTATATAGGTTTTCGTAAAACAACTTTTATTAACAAATTATTATGCATCACCCGTTTTTTGCATGACAGTTTATTAAACAGTCTAACTAACTGGCATTTTGCAGATCCCCAAAAATCACTGCAACATGCAAATAATTGCAATGCCCACATCTCAAAATCCAATTAACAACTGATGGATAGAACCAAGTCCTTGCCCTCATTTTTTCTTTTCTGATTATCCATTTAATTCAAATGTATGTTGCAATCCAAAAAAAAAAAAATTGGTTGTTACTTGCATTTCATGATAACTCTAATATTGAGTATCTAGGCTAGTATTTGGAAGGTTTTAGGTTCAAAGCCCATAATGCGTGACAATTGCGCACTTGATTAATTTACAAAGTTCTACGCAGTTCCTGTTTCTTGCACGTCTTAGTAAATACACTTACTAACTTGCATTATGAAGGATCCCCAAAAATCTGTGCCAATTATGCTAAAAAAAAGTCCTCCGAATTCCTACTCGTGAGATTGAATTATAACTGGGATGCCTCACCTGCCGTCTCTGGAGCGCTGCAGGCTGCCGTGGAAGCTGCTTGATTTGCTGCGCATGCTGCCCGCGCGGCTGGTGCTGGCGCTGGGGGGCTCGTCCAACATGGCGAGGTGCGTGGAAGAGGCATGGGTGGAGGTGCCCTGTGTCGAGGTGCCTCTAGACTTCCTCACCACTGGGGTGTTGGGGTCCCTGAGGAGGAGCTGGGTGAAGTCGGGCTCCTGTAGCACCTGCCTGCTCTCGTGCACCGTGCTGCTGAGGGTGGAAGAGACGGGGGGGAAACGTGGCAAAGTGGGAAGGGAGCGACAGAGGAGCGAAGGAAGAGAGAGGGGGAAGGCAGAGGGCATAAAGGAGTCGAAATGAACAAAAGAGGAGGGGGTGGGACAAGGGGAGGGAGAGGAGGTTAATGCCCTGATATAAGGAAAGGAGGCCTTTACACTAACCCCTATGAGACAGCACACACTTATTGAACTATTTCCTGTGGCTACTTCATGTCCTCCATTAAGTGTCTTTATTGCACTGCAGGTCTAGTAGTAATTTTATTAAAATGCACACTGACTGAATTACTTCCTGTGGCTACTAGCATGTGGCAGATACACGATATATATCTGAACCATTTCTGTTAATGGATGATACTAGATACTACATTTTTGATATTTAATTGTTTATGCTCATTTTCTCTATTTTTAAATTTAGATTACTTTTTAAAATTAAAATGTTAAAATTAATCTTTGAAAACATTTATAATTTCAAAATGAATATAAAGTATTCATACTGCAATTTATAATGCTCTGATGCCTAAATTTACGTGTAGTATTTAAATGATTTTAAATGTGAGTTAATATATTTAACTAACTACCCTACTGTTCAAAAATTTAGGGTTAGTAAGGTTTTTACACGGTTTTATAAGAAATTCCTCATGCTCACCAAAGCTGCATTTATTGCTTAAAAAATATTATTACAATTTAAAAGAAATGTTTTCTATTTCAATGTATTTTAAATAGTGCTGTCAAATGATTAATCGCATCCAAAATAAAAGTGTTTGTTTACATAATATATGTGTGTGTACTCTGTATATTTATTATGTATATATAAAGACACACATATACAGCATATATTTTGAAAATATTTACATGTATTTATGTATATATACAGTATTCATATAAATTATATAATATATATATTGAATATATAAACGTAACATATTTTTCTTAAATATATACATGCATGTGTTTGTATTTATATATACATAAATAAACACCGTACACACACATATATTATGTAAATAAAAACTTTAACTTTGGATGTGATTAATCGCGATTAATCGTTTCACAGCACTCATTTTAAAATATAATTAATTCCTGTGATGTCAAAGCTGAATTTTCAGCAATAATTTCTCCAGTTTTTAGTGTCACATGATCCTTTAAAAACCCTTCTAATATGTTAATGTAGTGCTCAAGAAACATGTATTATCAAGGTAAAAAATGCATTTTTGTAAAAACCATGATATGCTTTGTTAAGGATTATTAGGATGAATCGAAAGTTCAAAAGAACAGAATTTAAGATAAAAACCGGTCACTGTCACATTTGATCAACATAATGCACCCTTGCTGGATAAAAGTATTCACTTCTAATGAAAAAATCATACTGGTGGAAAAAATATGAAAAAAAAAATCATACCCAAACCTTTGAACAGAAGTGCATTAAGGTAGTGTATAAATAAATAAAATCAGTAAGAATTTTAATATTGTTACATCTCTACTTAAAATGACTTTCAAGGCCTTTATCAGTTTATGTTTCTTGAAAAACGTTTTTTGATCACACAACATTGCACTGTAGGCCTAAACAATAATGGTATAAATTCTCAAAGTATTACACGAAACTCACTCTTTCCTGCGATGCCCATTGAAAAAACTGGCCCACTCGAAGCAGGTCTTTTTACTGCCGACCCAAAACACTGACGGGATTCCCACCACCAGCATCATCAGGTACTTGATGAGGAACAAGGCGATATCTGGCCTGCTCGTCTGTTCCACCTGTGAAGACAACAGCAGTACACATTTGCTTAGTATGCAACATAAGAACAGGTGAAACCTGATTTGTAATCAGAACATGCAGGAACATTCTTCCCTTGCGGATCTCGGCGTTTGCTCATAACCTCATGCAGTGTGTGCGGGAGCGTATTTGTGTATGTCAGTTTAGCCCTGGGTTGTGTGTGTGCGATTGTGTGGATGGGAAGTGCTTTATCTCAGCTCACTGCACAATTGCCAACGGCATAAACATAGCTGCAGTCAACACAAATGTCTGTCCTCTTCTTTATCTAATACACACTCTCTCTCTCAGTGCTTTAGATGGAGCATTTCTTCTGCTCTGAATGCTGTCAGCCTGTCTTGGTAATATTTTGATATATAATGCAATATAACAAATAGATTTATACATTCTTTAGGGTGTCCAAATCTGTATGACATCATCAGTTACTGCAGTGTGACTAGAGATCTGCTCTTTATAGCCCTGCACTTCATAGCTCTTCATGAAGTACTGCTACAGAATTAACATGACACACGACTGTCCTTTTTGCTCCACCTCAAAGCACAGAAGCTGTGGCAGTAAACATGGCCTCATTAAAACCAATCCCACAATCCCAAGCTGCCTCAGGCATGTACACACACACACACACACATATGGATAAACATCATTACTGAGATTTTGACTGAGCTGAAGCTGTCTTTAGTTTTTAGTTATGCTTCAGTTTGTTTGCATCATGTTAGACATATGATATATTCACAGAGCAGCAGCTGCTGTATGTTTAACAGAGATTTGCAGCTGGAAATCATGAATCCTGTGTCTGAAAGATGCACAAAATTTGCAAATCGGGGGCCTTTTTTCACCCCGTTTTATGTCAAATGCATAAGTATAAATAAGGAAAACAACGTTACCAAAAAACTAAAATTCAATATTTAGATTTTCTCTGGGATTTGTTTCACTTTTGATGGCATTTTTACCCTGAGCTTCCATTCATTTCTGACCCTGGATGAAGATCACAGGTTTGGTCACAAAAACTTATAATTTGCACACATTTTTAAGCATTGCGGTTTAAAAACAAGTGATTTGAAGCTGTTGAAATGCAATCAGCAGCGAATGAGAAATCATTTCGCTATATGCACACTGTCTGAATGCTGTCAGAGAGGCGCACGCACGTGAAGATGGTGTGGCGGTATTGAACTTATTTTTGGCGCATTATAGGCTTGAACAGTTAAATACACACACTTGTATGTCAAAATCTCTCACTGCTCTTGACTAAATCACTTTTTTAACTTTAATCACTTTTATAACGTCAATAAGAAGAAATATATATTTAATTTACACAGTGAAGAATATGCAGTGTCTTTATACATTTAATTACTTTATACAATGTATGTAGCATTTCTTATTTATTTGTTCTACTGTAGTTTTTTGTCCTATTGCTTGAAATTAGGTTCCTATTCTTATGTAATCGCTGACTGTTTGCTTGTCTTCAGTGAGATTGAGTTTATTTAGGCTAGCATTAGTTTTTTGTGATATTTACACTGGTGACAAGATTTATGAAATTTCTATGTATCAAAATTTTTGATACCAAAGACCTTATTTAAAGTAAAAAATAACTATATTGCAAACACTAAAACCTTTTCTCATATAGAGTGAGGACAGGTTTGGCAGGACACTGTGGAGGCCTTCAATTATTCACAACAAGCAAAGTAGTATAAATTCACTTTTATCAGAACAAACATCATGAAAGGTTCTGACTTGGTGTAGATAATCTTTTTTCCTATTAACACTGTACAAAGTTCACATTAAAAAATTGTCATTATATATGCTAAAACAATTGCTTATTTTTAGGACAATATAACTATACACACTACTGTTCAAAAGTTTGGGGTCAGTATAATTTTTTGAGCAACAAATCAGCATATTAGAATGATTTCTGAAGGATCATGTGACACTGAAGACTGGAGTAATGGCTGCTGAAAATTTGGCTTTGCCATTACAAAAATAAATTACATTTAAAAACATATACAAATAGAAAAGAGTTATCTGTATTTACAGTTATCTGTATTTTTGATCAAATAAATGAATGAACATAAGATACTTCTTTCCAAAACATTAACAACCTCAAACATTTAAACGGTAGTGTAAGTATTTATATATAGTGTACTTATATTTATATAGTGTACATATCTTCTTACCTTAAACGGACAGGGGATGTGATACTCTATACAGCGCTCCTGTACCCAGGTGGTCTCCCAAACTGCTCTGCGGCTCTGTTCATACAGATAGCATCCAATGACGGTCAGCAGAGGCACCAGATACAGGACGGAGAACACGCCGATCCGGATCATGAACTTCACCAGTTTGTCCTGGTTCTCCTTCTCGAGGGGAATCTCCATCCGGACCCTATTTAATGCGGCAATACCCGCTAACAGCAGCACCACACCTACGACCACATCCAATGCGAGAGGCACCAAGAGGAACCAGCGCAAAGCCATGAGGTCATAGAGCCCCACGAAACAAACGCCGCTCATGCTGTCGCCCTCGATTTTGTTCATAGCCATGAGGGTGATAGTAAGGGCTCCTGGGACGCCCCAAGCCACCGCATGGAACAGCAAAGCCTTCTTCTCGATAGCTTCACTTCCCCATTTGGGAACGGCAGCCAGGAACCAGGTGATGGTGAGGATGACCCACCAAACGCTTCCTGCCATGGTGAAGAAGTAGAGTGTCATGAAGAGCAGCGTGCAGGCCTTGTTGTGGGATCCCTGGGTGACGGTGGAGGCACGGAAACGACCCGGGCTAGCCGCGTTGCATGACACGCGATCCTCCAGCAGGAAACCCAGGAAGAAGACCAGGGACACCATCATGTAGCAGACCGCGTAGAAGATGATGGGCCGCTCCGGATAGCGAAAGCGGCCAACATCGATGAGGAAGGTCAGGAAGGTGA
>NW_015545562.1:602397-612007 GCF_001515605.1 Sinocyclocheilus anshuiensis | reverse complement strand
AGGGCACACAGGAATGGGCGAATTTCAGTAGAGCACTCCAAGTTCACCATGGGATGAAAGGGCTGTCAGACAAGAAAAAAACTGTGCTTATAATAAATAATACATTCTTAAATAATATATTAATAACAATAATTATAAAAATATTATTTTTTTATTTTTATAAATATTTAATATTTGTTATGTTTAAATAAATAAATATATATATACAAAACTGTAGATGTATTTTAACAACAGTTTAGCTTTGTCCACATACTAATTAGTAAATTAGCACTCTAAGCTTAGGATGAAAGGGCTGACAAGAAAAATAATAAATAAAAAAAAAAAGTTTAAATTATTTTTGAACGTGTCAATAAATAAATAAATAATCTTTCTTCCTAAAAGTATGGCTATGTTTATTATTTTACTTTAAAAAAAAAAAAACACTTGACCCTTAAAGACTTGCACTCTATTTGTTTTCTACTGCAACTGCTTGCTTTCTTAAAAAAAAGGCCTCTAACACTACCCGTCTCTATTTTCTTTCTATTCTACCTACTGTTTTCTTTATATTTATTATATAATAAAAAAAAATAAAAAAAACCTTGCTACTTGTATGGCATTGGGCTAACAGAGACTTGCTATAGCACTTGTATATTATTGCTCTTTTGTTGATTTTGATTGCTTCCATTGTCCTCATTTATAAGTCACTTTGGATAAAAGCGTCTGCTAAATGACTAAATGTAAATGTACTTTGTTTGCATACATTAAATGCACATTTATTAATTTCATATTTTATGTTTTGCTGCCTTCATTTGTCTTATCTGCCCACTCCAGATTTAAGAACCTATAAATGTGATGTTACAGCAGATTGACTGGTGCAACATGGTATTGTGATGTTTTCTGAAAATTGCTGAAGTTTAAAATAAGTTATTTTTATTTGTGTTTAATAACTTGGTTGAACTGCAAATGTGATTTCAACATGGCGGCCATCAAGTGGAAACTATACATTGAAACACGAGTCATCAATATTTTCCTATTTTCTCTACAGAGAAAGACTGAAAATTTTAAGAGTGAATGCTTTAAAAAAATGTAGGAGTATAGTACATTAGGCACATAGATGGCCTCAAAGCACAAAACTCTGATTTTGATCTCACGGGTATAATTATTAATACTATTGTTTTCTATCCTGTGTGACCCTTTTCCAGTGTGTTACATAGGACGACCAGACATCCCAGTAAAATCCCAAATAAAAGCCATGTCCTGACAGTTGTAATACCGTTTGTCCTGATAATTAGCTGAAGTTTTAAAGCTAAAAATAAACACTGAAGAAAAACATGCTGCTATTTTTTTGCCTACCACCTGACAAAGAAATTCAAATCTACTAACGTATAAAAACTAATCACTGATGACTTTTGGAAATCTGACAAACCATTTCCAGTCATCTTGAGAACATCAGAAGGAGCATCTTTAGTGCTCAATGAAGCAAGAACAAAACC
Organism: Sinocyclocheilus anshuiensis; assembly: GCF_001515605.1. Taxonomy (NCBI): domain Eukaryota; kingdom Metazoa; phylum Chordata; class Actinopteri; order Cypriniformes; family Cyprinidae; genus Sinocyclocheilus; species Sinocyclocheilus anshuiensis. The sequence goes on along the minus strand of NW_015545562.1, from coordinate 610,535 downwards.
CACCAGGCCACGTCTCTGACTCTTCCCTATTTTTTATCAGTCACTCGGTCACCCTTATGTAAAATGAGAATAAAAATTGGATGTGTAATGTAACCTCTCTGAGGAGGCCTTTGTTTGGGGCGGGAGACATGCTGTTTATTGCTGAGGCCCACTTACACCAAGAGGCATTCTGGGAGTAGTACCAGCTTTGGGGCTGGACATAAATATGCAAATCCCATGGGGGAAAATGAAAAAGACTCCACCCAGGACCAGACAGATAGACAATAACGCCTCCACCCCTGCAGAGTAAGGGCCTTTGTGATGGTCGGGTAGGGGTTCTGACACCGCTTGTGTTGAAAAAAAAAAAGGACCAAAACTTAAAATCATTCAAAGCCTACATGAACACGCTAGAAAAAAAGTAAAAGGATGTGTTTGAAAAAAAAGAGAAAAAATAATTTCCCTCCTAGGGGTTCCCTAATAAAAATGCTATAATAATTTATATTTTAATTTTAAATATAAATTTTTGGTGGTTCAAAAATTCTAAATTACTATATAAATAAATAATACCATTGCTCCTAGTGGTTGGCTATTAAAATGCTATAATAATTTACATAATTACAGTATTTAAAAAACCTATTGCTTGGTTGTTAAAAATGCTAATAATTTATGCAATTATTATAAACAAATATAATACATTGCTCTTAGGGTTTGGCGATTAAAAATGCTATAATAATGTGGATAATTATAATATAAAGAAATATAAATCCTAGTGTTTGGTTGTTAAAAATGCTAAAATGACTTATATAATTATTACATACAAATATGTTTGGCTATTAAAAATGCTATTTGTTACAAATTACATACAATGATGACTTTCAATATGTTACTAAACGACCAATTCTTCACTTAATATGTAGAAAATTACCTTAGCGTTTAGGCTAAATCCAATGAGATGATCTAATATGCTAAAAACAGTGTTACCATTATTTACTATTGCAAATAAAAAACCGATTGCAACAGTCCAACACATTTATATTATATATACTGAATGTATAATGCATATCCATAATGAGAGCATTCAGCCACTGCCAGCACACTAGGCTACCACCCAAAATGTCTGTAAAAAGGGATTAGGATGGATATTATGTTTGCCCATTTTGACACAAAGCATCTAAATCCAGCAATCGTTTCCAAGTACCTAATCCATATTTAACGCAGCATATACCATTGAGATGTGCCGCTAACATGACACACCAAAGAGCACCGGCTTTAACCATCAGACCATAAAAGCATGTAGAAAAAATGCTTGTTTATTAATCACATAGCTTCTGATGCTGGCCAAATTAACTTTTGTTTATAAAGATCATTATAATATTTTGTGGACAATAAGTAAAGCAATAGACAATGACATAAAACTTTATTGTGACTGACTTTTATTGTTGCAACTTCACAGTTGTTGATCATTACTGGCGGTATTCGTGGCTGTAGTTGGTACAGAAGGACTTATGACGTGTCTTACACCATTCTGAGCTCAATTGAGTGGACACACTCTGGCTTTTAGGCAAGATAAAAATAAAACTAGTGCCATTATTTGCTGATCTGGTGAAAAACATTATCTCATCATTGCTGTCAGCCCACATTACATGCAATGGTATGATCTGATGAACTCAAATGTGTGCATCTGGTCTACTGCTTTCCTAAGGGCAAACATACTCTTCCTACTCATCAATGTCCAATCCAGTGCCTTTGTGTTTCTTAAGGGCATTGCAGAAAGTTATTTAGGGATATTCAAAACATACAGAGATACAGAATATGCTGAAGGGAGAAGAGGCACAGTGACTGTTGCTTTTTGTTTGGGCAGAGAGCATGTGCTTCAAAGCATTATATATGAGTAAATGCTTCATACAGCTGGCATGCTATACAATATCTATGGGAGATGTGGAAGCACTTCATACAATCTGAAACTAAAATCCCCAGGAGCAAAATATATGAAAGTTAACATGGTCAAGTCTTTTTTAATATGGCTGGACCTGTGTGTTTCACACACATGGGTTGTAAATATAGTTGAAAACACAGATTAGCAAGTTCACTTTTAGGGCCCTATTTTAACGATCTAAGCGCAAGGTCTAAAGCGCATGGCGCAGGTGCACTTAGGGCGTGTCCGAATCCACTTTTGCTAGTTTAACGATGGGAAAAACGGTCGGCGCGCCCGGTGCATGGTCTAAAAGGGTTGTCTCTATTCTCTTAATGAGTAATGGGTGTGTTTTGGGCATAACGTGCAATAAACCAATCAGAGTCTCATCTCCCATTCCCTTTAAGAGCCAGTTGCGCTCGCGCCATGGCGAATTTGCTATTTACACATTGGAAATTGCAAGCACAAAGACAGAACGTGTCTCCAGAGAGGAAACGGATCTAAATACATGCAATGACTATTCATTATGACATGTAGGCATTTTTATATTTATGTAGCCTACACAATAATAATCTTTTTCTCAGGTGTTCTGGATCCAGACTGAAGCTTGTGTAAATCCTAGTTACCACGGGATGTCAATCCCGTGGCAAAAAAACAGAGAAACAAATGATCTAAATGGTCTAAAAGAGTTGTCCCTATTCTCTTCATGAGTAATGGGTGTGTTTTGGGCATAACGTGCTATAAACCAGTCAGAGTCTCATCTCCCATTCCCTTTAAGAGCCAGTTGCGCTCGCGCCATGGCGAATTTGCTATTTACACATTGGAAATTGCAAGCACAAAGACAGAACGTGTCTCCAGAGAGGAAACGGATCTAAATACATGCAATGACTATTCATTATGACATGTAGGCATTTTTATATTTATGTAGCCTACACAATAATAATCTTTTACATTTTAATCCCTTCATTTTTAAAAATGTTTGTGTGCTGCTGCGCATCCCTGTGTGTGTAATAAGCAAAGTGTACGCGCGTTGTTCACCCGCCTATAGGCGCATATTACTAACGCTCTTTAAATAAAAAATAAAAAAATAAATATTGCGGCAGACTTTAGACCAGGTTTTTGTTGGTCAATGGCACAATCTATTTCAGTTGCCTCAAAATAGCAACGCGCCTGTAATGCGCCTGAACACACCTCGTTTTCAGACCAGCATGCCCATGGGCGCACAAATGAGCGCAAATGCATTTGTTTTTAAACAACGTGGTGCAGGACATGAAAATGACAACTGTGTCAAGCTGAAACTAGTAAAAAACACTTGCGTCGCGCCTGGCACCACATTGCGCCAGGTGTATGATAGGGCCCTTAATGTTTGGAGCTGCTGCGTGTCAGTTTGCCACTGATGAAGGACTCATTTATACCCTCAATTAAATTTAAATTAATTTCATTTATAAAGTCAATTCAATTCAAATAGCTTTCTTTATTTCTGAAAGGGACTTTTTAAGCCCTAAATTCTTTTGGTGCTCCAAGACACTTGTGTAGCAACTAGGGATGCAGCAATTTTTATTATTTTTAATTATAATATTTAAATAAATAAATGCTAATAATTTATGCAAGTATTATAAACAAATATAATACCATTGCTCCTAGGGTTTGGCAATTAAAAATGCTATAATGTAGATAATTATAATATAAAAAATATAACTTTGGTTGTTAAAAATGCTAATAATTACTATAAAATAATAATATTGCTCCTTGAGTTGGTGACTTAAAATGCTATAATAAATTACATAATTAAAAATATAACTTCTAGTGTTTGGTTGCTAAAAATGCTAAAATGACTAACATAATTATTATATACAAATATGTTTGGCTATTAAAAATGCTATTTGTTACAAATTACATGCAGCGAGCCTCTGCCTCCCCCTTGTTCTCACTTTTATAGACGTGGTGTATCTTGAACTGTCCACTGCTCGCTTCATGGCGCCAGAGAGGACACCATTAGACTTTGGGCTCATACTTTAGAGAAGCTTAAAGGTTTATTAACTTGAATTAAGGAGATTCACCCCCCTCCCAAATACACACTTTCTGGTCTTGGGCTTTTTTTTATTTTTTATTTTTAATTTTTTTATTATTTTATATATATATTGTTTTTAATATATATTGATTTAGAGTCGTGTTTAAGGTTCCCTGTTTGGGTTATAATTGCCTCTTTTTTTTATTGACGTAGACTTCTTTCAGCGCTGTTCCAATTGTTTGTATGTCAAGATTTTTGTATGGGTATATACTTCTTTTTACATAATCTTTTGCACATGTATAGTCTTTGTACTTTGTATATTTTGGAGTATATTAGGTTTTAAATATTGTTTCGTATATTTCGGCCATTCACACTTCAGTTTAACTGATTAGTTTTAACCAAATTATTATTATTATTATATATTTTTTTATAGATGTACTTCTATTTCATTTATCATTTGTTTTTTCTGTTGCAAAGCTGATTGTTTGTCTGTGTTATTCTGTATACTAAACAATGTAAAAACAATAAAAAATTGATAAAAAAAAATTACATGCAGCGATAACTTTCATTATCTTTCCAAACAATCAATTCTTCACTTAATATGAAGAAAATTACTGCATTCAGGCTAAATCCAATGAGATGATCTAATGCACTAACAACAGTGTTACCATTATTAACTTTATTATTTTTATGTTATGGCTGATAAATGGCAAATATCAAAATGTTGTACTATTTTGTAAAACATAAACAAATAAATAGAACTAAATAAATAAATGAAACAAGCTAACAATAAAATCAACTATTTTAAATCCTAAATGTGAATTAAGGCACTGCAATAACTATAAATAAAGCATTCAGTGGTGACTACAAAGATAATCTAAATGTAAAAATAGGTGTAAATGAGCACATACAGTTAAATATCCAATGACCATCATACAAAAAAAAAAGCAATACTGACCGATGTTGTGTGTATTTCACTGATTTATTCTTAGATCTCTCCGAGTTGCAAAAAGAAAAGGGAAAAACAACAAGGCAAACAGAAGAGATTCTAAGTCACCTAACCTGACCGTTTAAATGTGTCCATTCACAAGTAAATACGTTTAGTTCCTCCCTCCACCCATAAATCCAAAGTACATATGCCTTTCTCAGTGAACCCCCACTTGCTCATTGATAACGAAGTTTAGGTCACGTCCTCAAAGCATTCTGAACAATTATTATTTTTAACTGTACATAAATTATCATATGCCCTTCTGGTTAGTTTTCCCTATTCCACCGGTCACTATTTAACTTAAGGCAGTGTTCACTTAACAGAATTCAACTGCACTGCCATGGAAACCAGTGATGCATAAACGGGCCGTTTTGAGGGAGAGAGGTCAGAGTGCGAGTGACGACCACCTCCTGAGAGAGAAAGCCTGCTCTTTTGTTGCAATACAATTGGGATCCGTTTCCCCGGCAACCGCAGTACCTTGTGTGGGGGGAGGGATGAAAAGAGAGGAGGGAGTGGAGAAGAGAAACAGACAGAAGAGGAAGGGACAAAGAAGAAGATATGGATGGGAAATAATGGTCAACCCTGCCATTCCAAAAAACACTGTCCTAAAGGTTAATGCATTAATAAATGTGCATAAATGCTCCATGCTAACATATATACTTTCAATTAATAGTATAAACAATCCTGTTTAACCCTTTTGTACATGCGAAATAATATCTATGAATTGTTTTCACCTATTTTTTTTTATTTTGGTCAGATCACTTACAAAAGTCATAGCACCTCTCATAAATATCTAAAAATAATGATTCCCAAACAATGCATAGCTGATATAATTTGAGTTGCCATATTGCATTACAACTGCAGGGTGGCCTTAGTGATCACCACGCCATGGTAAAAATAACATGAGGACAAGGTCATGTATCTTCATATGTTTGACAAATGGAGGAGGACGTTGAAATTAACTAGATGTCAAGCTGCATCAATCAGTGCACCTGAAATGCTTAATATTGTTAGATTTACCCAGCATTCTCTTTGCAAGCTCAGTTCAAATGCTCCCTGAACCTTCCTATCACTGCATGCAACCACAACAATCCCAGAAACCATCCCTGTAGGCAACTGTCCCCTTCACAAATGAGGTTACCCAGAGTTCAGAGCAAGATCCTGCCACTGTCTGACAGTGATTTTGAATCTGAAGCAAGGACGGTTCATGTGTCCCTCATGATGCCAGAAAGAAATAAACGGTTTAGAACTGATGACATGAAAGATTTAGTCTGGTTTTCCTGAGTAGACTAATTGCTGCTTAAACTGTCACCTTCTAGTCATTGATGTCAGTTGTTTGTAAAATAGTAAAAGCTATTTATCAATAAAATCACATTTAAATTTTCATTTGGCTTTTCTTTTTCTGTTAATTTATCCTCAAATGCAGAAATCATGCCAAAAAGTTCTGACCTATTAAGTAAATTTAAAGAACAAAATCCTTTCATTCTTGCAATCCAAATGAATGTAATAATTAAAAATCATTATTAAATAATTATAAAATAAAAATAATAATACATAAAACAAACAAATAAATATATTATATAATAATTATAAAATAAAAATAACAATATGTAAAACAAACAAACAAATAAATAATTATAAGTAATTACAAATAATAATTATAAAATAAAATATTTTTTAAATGTATATAAAAATATATTATAAAATAAATATTAAAATATTTTTTTGTATATACAATGCTTGAAAAAATACATTTGCAGAGTGTTACATGTGAATTGTGATTATCGTTCAAATGCATTTGAATATATTTCTACACTGATCTTGTAATCCTTGTGCAGTAGTGGGTTTAAAAAGTATCATCACTTTATGTGTGTGTTTGTGCTGGTTACAGTGCAAAAGGTTATGTAACTCTACATTTCCACACAAATGTACAAGAGGATGAGCAGATGGGTTGCCTCGGCTCAACTCCATCCATTCTTTCTTCTTTTTATCTCTTTAATTTCCTGTCCCATCCCTCTATAATACTAGGGCAGGACTGGAGTGAATAAGTTAAAACCTTGTGACTGAGGACAGCCGGTTTTAGATAACGTTTACAGTGCTGCGTGTGTTAAACAGATACACTGGCCGCTGTAACAAGCTAATGCATCTGTTTTCAGTAGGGCTCAACTGAATACTGCGGCCCGGGAAAAGAGGATTAACCATCGGCTCGAATCAATCCAGGTGTTATAGCTGCAGATACAAAGATTACAGAACAATCAAAATAAACAACACGTCTGAGCACCATTAACTGCTCATGACATCAACCACTGTGGTATACACTAGCAAGCCGCTATAAAGCAACCTTGTTACATAAATAGTTATAAGATGCTTATTTCATCATGGCCACATGCAAAAGAGGACCAAAAAATTGGTTAAAACTGACTTCAGAAATAAAAATATAGCAAACATCCCCGTAGGACAGATTAAAGATTAATTTCCCTTTAAACATTTCTGTAATGTGATCTGAATTATCTGCAGGGCACAAGAAAGAACTGGGTCAAATCGAAAATGACAAATCTTTGATGCTGTTAGTAGGGATGCACCGATACCACTTTTTCCAGTACTTGCCCGATACCGATACTTTTATTTTTGGTACTTGCCGATACCGAGTACCGATATTTTTATTGCATTTGTAAATTTTTTAAATATTGGGTACAGAAACCAAAAGGGTATGTATAATGTTAGTTGGTTAACTTCATTTATCAAATAGATACAGTCAAACCTAAATTTATTCAGACACCTTCAACATTTCTCACATTATCACAGTTTATTCACTATAGTTTAGAAAATGGTAATAAAATATGACAAGAACTCAGAGTTACACTGTGTCAGAACAAATTCATCTTGATAATGTTAGATAATTTTGATAGAAAGGTATGTAATAGATTACAATCAACCAAAATAATTCAGACAGCTGTTAGTATGACAGTATTTACACAACTATGAATACTTTGTCGGGCAACCCTTAGCCTCAATGACAGCCTGTAGTTCTCTTCTGGGCATGCTGTCACCCAGCTTCATGCAAACCTCAACTTCAATGTTTTTTCCCAGACTCAGTCTGAATAATTTTTGGTCCCAAATTTGTATAAATTTTACTGGTAGTCCACTGTATGAAGAAATCTTGGGTATAATTTGTCACAGTTTACTTTATTTTGCAATCCTCACTTACATAAATGAACTATAGTGTCCTGCACCCACTAGTAAAAAAA
>NW_015545562.1:600635-602061 GCF_001515605.1 Sinocyclocheilus anshuiensis | reverse complement strand
AGCGCATTTCACACAGGCTGTTAGTTTCACTTTCGCCAGAAAGTCGTGTATGCCTAAAATTGAAAATAAATGATGTTTATAGTGAATGCCCCTATGAATGGTTTTATTTTAACGATTTAGTTTTAATCCAAATGCTGCGTGTGCTAAGTGAGTGAACATCAAAGATCACACAACAGAATTGCGCTCGCTCGCTCGCTCTCTCTCTCTCTCTCTCTCTCCCTCCCTACCGTTAAGTAACGTGTGCATTGTTTTACTTGTTTTTGATATATCCGCCCGAACTACAAACCTTCCAGTGATGTCTGTGAGAAAGATATATTCACTCGACAAGCTCGCGCATCTGCGCCGCCGCACGCTCAATCCACTCAGCGTGCTTTGTTTATCAGCTCGCGCACATCAGCTATACAGACGTTAACACTGAATGTTTAACATTATATTCATTGCATACATATACTTCGTAGTAGACATCCTTAACTCCTTTCTGCTGTCTGTTGTTCTGTTGTTGGTGTTTCTTTGTCTGAATATGGCGCTTATCACATGCTGTGTGGTATCGGCGTTTGGTATCGGGGCATTTGAACGAGTACGAGTACAGGAGACCAGTATCGGGCCCGATACCGATACTGTGCATCCCTAGCTGTTAGTACATACGTTTTAAACTAATGCATTTAAACATTTATGGTTTGTATTTATTGCTACTTGCAGGGAAAATACAGAAAAACTGCATAATAAAGTGATCCATGGTAAAGGGTTTTCTCTGGTTATTTTCATAACTCAAAACATTTTTTTATTATTTCTCTGCTCTCTCTATTTAGGAAAGAATTATACGGACAGGTCTGATTTCATATGTATCTAAGAAATTTATCCTAATAAACTGGAAAAAAGAACACCCTCCAACATTTGAATTATTTAAACCATAAATGACACACTTCACATGGAATATTCAGCACAAAGCCTCAAAAATAAAACCCAAGTTTTCTTAGAGACCTCGAAAAATTTTTGGACCTGTCAGGAACCCTTTGACACAAGTCTATATAAATTATTATCCCCTGTTATTACACTGATCATCTATGTGCTATTATTTTACTGAAATTAAAATGTAATGCTATCATATAAACCAGATCTGTTAATGCATATGTTTAAAAAAATATTTATATATTCTGCCGCTGGAGATCTGTATAATTAATATATATTTTTTTAATATATTATTATTACTATTACTGTTGTGGTGGTTTGTTTTTCTTCTTTGGTTTAAAGTGTTTTTTCCTCTTACTGTTTAATTACGGTTTAATAGTAGTTTATGTTTGTTTTGATTTTTGTGTTGTATTGAAAATTGATAAATAATGAAAAAAGGAAAGAACACACTCACACACTCACTCTCTCTCTCTCTCACACACACACACACACATACTGTATATATATATATATATAT
>NW_015545562.1:594250-596523 GCF_001515605.1 Sinocyclocheilus anshuiensis | reverse complement strand
ACACATACTGTATATATATATATATATATATATATATATATATATGACTGCTGTTGAGGTCATGCAGTTATTAGAGCATGATGATTAAACTAGTCCTAGGTTAATGTAATGCAATTTGATCACATCATTTAAGCATTCAGTCTGTGTAATGTGGTTTACCTCCATGGCGAGAGCAGCGGTCTGCTGATCATAGTGATTCAGAAGGTTGGGCATGAAGGTGGTATTGTAGGCGAGGCCCTGGCACATCCTTAATGTGATAGGCTCACAGGTAAACATGCTATGGCTCCTGGTAGCTTCCATATTGATGGCCATACATACAGTCAGCATGGAGTACAGAACCCAAAGGAGATCCATGGCGTGTCCGTCTGTGCTGTGACTTGCAAAGAATGAGTTGTATCAAGAAAATCTGAGCTCCGCCATTCTCTCATTAATTATCTGTTGCTTGACACCAGACTTAAATTGCACAGATAGGGTGTGCTTCTCCATTTAGCTGTTCCAGATCCAGGTCTTTTCAGTGCATGTGTCCACTATCCAGTGTAGGTACGACTGTGGTTGCCATGCATTTATAAGATGTACATCTGTGGGAGAAAAAGCATCAGATGTCACATTTGATATGAACAGGCTAACATGAATTATTCATGAATGGGGTGACAGTTTATTCAAACATGAAAAATCTTACTGGAGATCTCAATGCGTGGAAAATGTTTTCAAAGTGCACAATGCATGATCAAAAGCACTGCCATATTATACTGGTAGTAAATAAAAGATGCTTTATTATAGTGTATTACCCAGGGGGATCTTCAATGTAACTATGTATTCATTGCAAAAGAAAACGGAACATTATAATCTCAGAAACACAATATTAACTTGTTCAGAACCGAATTATGTTCCATGCTTTCAGTCTAAATGCAACCATAAATAACAATTAAAAAAATAAATGTATGAAAAAATTAAATATTGATAGTTTAATAACTGGAATTCAATAACTTTAAAACAGTAAATCCCTTATTGATGTAGTTTTAGTTTTAAGATATATTTTGTAGTGCCTGTGCCCAGTCACAGGCTGCGGTTATTTCAAGATTGTCAACATAAAAAGTGATTTATAAGTAATTATGTTATTGATTTGGTTTATATGCCTGACACCTCAGTATTTTTACATTTAACTTGCAAAAACAGCAAAAAAACACCTTCCACCTAAAAAAAAAAAAAAAAAAAAACCTAACCGGCTTCTTGCAGAAAGAGGATTTTACTATCACAAATGCCCTGCGCTAAAATATGATTTTTATTTTATCCTTTTTATTGATTTTAACATAAACTCAATAAAAAATGTATGTTAAATGTAAAAACTGTCGCGTTTTTATCAAAATAAATGCGAACAACAGACAACCCTTTCCTTTTTTACCATATGAGCCCGTCTATCGAGGCGTGTAAGCAGCTTCGCTGTAAAGAAACTACCTTCAATATAACGTTAGGTGTCTGCTGTACTTTTAGGAGTATTGTTCTTGTTTTTACTAAAACGTGTTTTTATACTAAATGAATTTTGGTCATGATAAAAAGTCCTTCTTACCTCTCCAGCGTGTGGGACTCCACTCCGTTTCTCTAACAACACGAGCCCTGTGTGTCTTTCTGCAGGTTTGGAGGAGTTGTACGGCCGACGAATATTGCTCTCTCTCAATATAAAAGCATAATAGAACTTACGTCACTGGATTGAGCGTGAAAAAAAAACACATTCAGTATGCAAACATATTAACGGCTTCGGGTTATCCACGGATATTATCGCTGCAATGGCCAGGGGCCGCTGGGAGCGAGGAGCGTCTCGGCACTATAATGAAATGAAGTTGATTTGTGGTCGCCTGGAATGAGGGGCGGTGTGTTTAGTGGTGGGAAGTCCGACTGATTTGTGCGATTCGGTTCTTTTGGGCATTTTATTTCGAAGAATCGGTTCGAAACGAGTCATTGATTCTTTTACATGACGACGTAATTACGTCATCGCGTGGTCGTTTTATAATTTTTTTTTTCGATTACTAACGATGTTCGTGCCCCAAACCAGTTTGTTGCCGCCACAGTTCTGCTAGTAAAACATGAATACATTTAGTTCCTAAATATAATTAGCATTTACATTGAACAATACTAAAATTAATTTACATCTCTCAAATGAAAAGTGTCTGCCCATATTAATAAAAATCTGTTTAATAAAGTCAACTAGTAATTATCATGTTGATACAACTTTAAAACAACCAAATGAAAGTAAAACTATAAAACTACAATATATA
>NW_015545562.1:586697-590592 GCF_001515605.1 Sinocyclocheilus anshuiensis | reverse complement strand
TCTGCTATCTGCTATTCGGTTAATAAATGAATTAACTTTCGTCCCTTCAGTCAAATCCTAGAGAATCGGAACCATTTCCTTTTTTATAGCATTTCTGCTATTCGGTTAATAAATGAATTAACTTTCGTCCCTTCAGTCAAATCCTAGAGAATCGGTTTTGTGAACCATTTCATTTCCAACCGATTGAACGATAAAAGATCCGATTCAAAAGAACGAACCATCTGCGAATCGAACATAGCCAGCGTTTGGAAAGAGGCGGGACAGAGTGAGAGAGAGTGTGATTGCTAAGGATGCTGGTAAACTGTACTGATCAGGAAGAGCAAAACCATCAATATCGGATCAGTAAACATTTAATGGTTTCGTTATGATAGCTAACATGACTATTTCCGGTTGACAACATTACTACACATGGTAGGTTTGATTTTTTTTCTCTTTTGTACTGTATTGCACTGTACAACTAGGCCATTTTGTTGTTTCTAGTATGAAAATCACAGCACATTTGTTTGCCTTAACATGGGTATGTATTTTTGATAAGTGCTCTTAATATTGTGGTGCCTAATATGATTGAGGTTTATCTAGGAGCTGAATCTCAAACGTCTGAATTTCAGTGAAAGATTCCACAAGCTCCCAGAACAAAAATGCAGACCAAACTGAGTACCTGGACACCTCTAAATCATCAGCTCTCCAATGCTCATGTACAGGCACCAAAAATATAGTATATGATCTTCTGCTTTGTTTAACATGAGAAGCTACGGTAACATTGATTTTAGTGATATTAGTGTAGAATGTTTCAGGTCAAATGTGAACACTTTTGCAGGTTTTTGAAAAGAGAAGAAATTTGCTTGGAAAGTGGGTAAGAAATGCATGTACTTTAAAAAATGCTATGGTAACACTTCACAGTTTCTTGGTTTTGCTATTTGCTTTGTTGATTATATGCTCAAGCCCTCTTCCTCTTTGTCCCAGTTTGAAAAGTGGACAGATAGCCAGCGGAAACAGGTGCTACAAGACTGGTTCTCCAGATGCTCTGCTAGCCAGCTGAAACATCTCAGACAGACTCTGAGCAGCTGGGTACCAGAGGAAGCCCTCGACTTCACTAGGGTCCTTCCCAGGGTCATATCACTATATATATTTTCATTCCTTGACCCCCGAAGCCTCTGTAGATGTGCTCAGGTATGTGCCATTGTTAAGTTTACCAAATAAATTAATAAACATTATTGACATTGTACAGTATGAATATTTTGATGCCATGAATAAAAAACACTTTTCTACATGCACACTTAAATGTATTCTATACATACTGTGTGCAAATACACTAACACTGATGTCTTTACTGTCACTTTTGATCAGTTTAGTGCATCTGTGCTGAATAAAATTATTAAGTTATACGGTAAAAATCTTACTGACCCTAAACTTTTGAACAGTACTATGTGTGTGACATTAGTGTTTTTTGTAATATATTCATTTGCAGGTGAGCTGGCACTGGAAAAACCTGGTTGAGCTTGACCAGCTGTGGATGCTTAAATGTCTGAAACTAGGCTGGTGCATAACCTTTACGCCAACACCATTTGAACAAGGCGTATGGAAGAGGCATTAAATAGAGACTGTGCAGGAGCTGCACATTAGCAGGCCCAAGGTAAGATGTTGCTGAACGACTGATTTAGAGTCTCATCTGTTGGATTGGAATAAATGTAATCTTTTTGTGGTGCATATTTTCCACACTCTCCAGGCGCCTGTGAAGGAAGAGTTTATTATCCCTGAGGTGAAAGTAATTGGTAGTGAGATAGAGGGGTCACTTCCTGTGACCGGTCACAGGGAGTTGAAGTCTGTCCTCTCCAGTCTCCATAGGAAGAGTAAAGATGGGAATGGCTTGGTGAAATCAGCCAAAGGTCTTCCGCCGTGGAAAGACTCAGACAGGCATCCCACTGACACAATACGCTTTAACTACTTGGATAACCTTGACTCAGCTGAGCATGCAAGACAAGCATAAGTTTTTCTTTTTTTAAGAAATTTAACTTTTATTCAGCAAAGATGCATCAAACTGATCAAAAGTGACAGTAAAGACTTTTACATTGTTACAAAAATATTACATTTCAAATGAATGTTGTTCTTTTAAACTTTCCATTCATCAAAGAATCTGGAAAAAATATCACGATTTCCATAAAAATATTAAGCAGCACAGTTTAACAGTTTCAACAATAATAACAATAAGCAATTCTTCTTAAGCACCAAATCAGCATATTAGAATGATTCTGAATGATCATGTGACTCTGACAACTGGAGTAATGGCTACTTAAAAATTCAGCCGTGCATTGCAGGAATAAATTACATTTAAATATATATTAAAATAGAAAATAGTTATTTTAAATTGTAATAATATTGCATAATATTGTATACTGTTTTGAAATAAATGCAGCCTTGGTGAGCATAAAAAACATAACATAACTTTCAAAAACAAACAAAACATTTTTTAAAACTTATGTACACTACACAGTATTATATTTGAGTTCTGAGTTATTATAAAATATCACGAAAACTTATGTGACCCACTGATATGCTGCACTATTTTAGTGCATTTTATTCTGTATATGTGCATGTTGAAAGTGTTAGTAGCACAACTACAGCAGAAAATGCTAAGCTGTCTTTATCTCTACAGACTGATAAAGGGACAAAGTGCTACAATAAGACAGGAAAACACTATGAAAGCACCATCTCGCTCAACATACAAGCTGCGCAAGGCCAAATCCTTGGTAAGCTAATATAATTGTCATGTGACTGTGCTGTTGATTCTCACACAAATCAGCAGCAGCAGCATGCAAAGAATTCTCCAGAGACGTCATAACCAACAGGCATCATGCATACTGATCAGACTACATGTGGGATATCATGGAAATGTGCTGCACAGAGGAAAAAGAGGGCACTGTGTTGCTGAGGGAAGAAAACAGACATTATATTGAACATGTATACTTTTTTTGTTAGAAATATAAGCGAAATCAAGGCTTTTATTTGTACATTTTCCCAGATGTTTTTATCCTTGGATCTCAGTGCAGCTGGAAAGCAAAACCAAAACAGGCCACAATGGGCAGCTCAGAACTTAGAAGCACTTCCGGCTAACAAGGACTCCATAAAGAGACTTTCCCAGACCTCCCAATGGAATGCAGGGATACGTCCTGGTCCTGGTCCTGTAAGGCCTCCAGTGTCCAGACTGAGTAAGGAGGGGCTCCGTGCATCACAGAGATCCCATAGAAGCACACCAAGTAAGCCCATATGTACTTTCAATATCAATCTTAAATAGGATATTGTGCTTTTTTATTAAACTAACCTGACCAAGAATGTAAAATACTCTCTGTGAATATGTGCCAGAAAGTATTTAATCTTTATAATTAATTATTAATAACATGATACAGTGTAACACAAATTGGTGTAATAAACATTATTCTGTTCCAGCTGTGTCTCTTTTCGAAGGACAGCCAGCTTGGCACATAAGGCCATCTACTGGATAATGCTGTGATAGCTACATGAACGACATGAAGTGATTCATACAAAGTGTATTTATTATAATGTCTTTAATTACAAATTATGTCATAAGCACAATACATCCATTGTTTTTATATGATTATTTTTTTCTTCCTTGAGTCCCTCAAATGTGTTATTGTCCACTAGATGTCCCTGTCTGCATAGAATGTGTGAGTGAGCCAATGGTTGAAATGTATTTTTATTGTTTACCATCTTGTTTTCTCTGTATTCTCATATATAACCCGTGTATGAGTTTTAAACTGATTACTGTCTTTACCAATGAAAATAAAAACAACGAATATGTTAAATAATTATAGAATATTTAACTCAATTAAATATTTGAGTTAACAACAATTGTTAACAAACAATTAAAATATATGAA
>NW_015545562.1:573767-586668 GCF_001515605.1 Sinocyclocheilus anshuiensis | reverse complement strand
ATATATATATATATATATATATATATATATATATATATTTAATTACTTAATGGTCATTCGCATAAAAACTTTCTTTTCAACTCGTATCGGCCTACACTTTTAATTAGATAAGGCCTTACACAGCAATGTGTGCATACACAATTACACTCTCGTTCATTAACTGACCAGAAAAAAAGGACCATCATTTATTTATTTTTCTACTATTATATGAAAACAGTTTTGTCTTGAGTACCCATTCTCTGTTGTGGTAAACTTTTTTTTTTAAGTATAAAAATCCTGCCTGTGCATAAACGCTATTGAAACAGGACTTTTATTATGAAGACGTACCTCTGAGTTGGCCATTTTGAATCGGAGCGCCTGTCGCTGTGTTAACGCGGCAGGCTCTGTGGCTGTAATATCCAGTACACTCAGTTGACTGACTGCAGCTGAAGTAGGAAAGTGAAGGTGGAGCTCTCCGGGGGTAGAGTCGGTAGAGTTTACAGAAGTGAAATCCCTGAAAAAACTGTATATGCGGAAATTATTAGTAAACATAACATGACTATATAACGGCGTCTGGATTATTTAAAATAGTGGGGAAAGCTTTAATTCGTTCACAAGCTTGTATTCACAATAGTAAGCGCTCGCGTTCCAGCTCTCTGTCAAACGTCTCGATATTGCCAGAGCCGCAGGAAGTGTAACTCCAGTTCACTGTAGAGAAAGTAAGTCTTAGCCTTGTTTCAGCAAAACTTTATTTTACTAATTCAGGAATGTTATCAAGCATATTTATCATTTAAACCTTAGAACAATTTTTATCGGAGAGAAATGCGTTAGTAGTCCTCCGTGATTTATTCGGTGTCTGTTTCTGTGACAACGGATACAATGAAAATGTTTTAAAGGACGTTATAAACGTCACAGGTTTATTATGTATCTATACTAAGTTTGTGTACTTTTTAATCCGTTTGGTTTATGAGCTTGCTGGTATTTTACAGTGAAGCCCACCCGCTGGCGGTTAAATTGAGTTGTCAGTTGGCAGTCTCGTGTGAGCAACAGTGTTTAACTGCCAATGGTTTATCTGCTCTGTTTATTCAGAAGCACGTTTGTATCTGATTTTACATCTCAAAGGCTTTTAAATGGAATTATGGTCTCAAAGTAATGAATAATTCATGTGTGTTTTGTCAAGGATATAGACTGCTGACAGTTTAATCCAAGTGCAGTTGACTTAAATGATCAGTAACTAGCAATTAACGTTGCTTTAGGTTACTTTGAACTATGTGAGTTTGCTAAATGGATGATTATTTCACTTTAGGCTACTGCTTTGTACAGATTTTTGCATAGTTTTCATTTTCTTCTGTTGTTGGACATTTAAATGTCCTACATGCTAACATTCCAGCCATCCACTAGATGTAGGTCTATACAGTTGCATTTCTCAGGATAAAGGTTCTTTCAAAGTGCTAAGCTGGCAAAGAGAATATCCAGGTTGTTATTGTCAACCTCAAGCCACAGCAACAGCTGTGCCTTTACTGACACTCAGGAGACTGGGAAACTTAAATCCCACTCATTGGATCCTGTACAGGGACGGATGGAGTGTCAGTTAGGAGGACACCCCCATGGTTTAAAGTGTATCTTTAAATTGTAGTTTCTTCAGTGCTTCAGGTTTTGTGCTTCTCTGGACAGCCGGAGGGTTTCTAGATTTATTATTGTTTTCCCAGATCAATTGTGAAATGCTGCCTGCTGCCAGACGGATGGCGACAGCTGCGGTGCTCTGCATGCTGGTTGAGTCTCTGGGTATGGCTTTGCATGATATCTTTTGAAATGACAAGGATCTTATTTCAGGGTAGTTTGACCAGTCTCCCATCCTGACAGAATTTTTATTGTGGTTAGAGAAGCACCTGGAGATTGATTATGGCGTAGTTTTTGTGAACAAGTACTTCCTCTTACAGGAATATTACCCTTGCAAGACTGCATGAAATTCCTTTCAGTTTTTCTCTGATTATAGACTGTTGCCCTAAGCCATTTTGTCCTTAGATTGATCAGTCTGCATCTGAACAGAACAATATTTCAGGCCTAAATTAGCGTGCATTTCACTGCACATGTGCTGCGTTCGTTTTCAAGCCCGTCCGTGCTGAGTAGCTAATTGATTGGTCTGCCTTTGATGGGCATCTCATGCCACGCCAAGTACGGTGGCAGAGCATGCGAAAGGGAGCACAAATGGTTGTAGTGAATGTGCAGCATTTTGGCAGTGTGTAAATACATTGTGTGTCATCCAAAAGGCCTCCGCTGCCTCATCCAGCTGGCAACAAGGCATGTGTAAAATCACTTGTTAATCCACAGAGGTCGTTTGTCTGTTCAATACAGTGCATGTGTAGCAGCAAAAACAGAATGCAGTTTTAGTTGTTTTAGTTGTCCAGGGTTTTCTAAGTTTAATTGGATTAGTCTACTCATGATTTGTCAAGCTTTCAAAGCTGATTACATGATTCAGCAGTATATTGTTATCATTACAACATGAACAAATTTGGGATGCACTGTATCGTATTGGTTATTGGAAGAGATTTTGTAATTTAATGTATTGGTTGATAATTTCCTAATAGCTAATTTTCTTTATTTTTACATTTAGATTACATTTGCCGCTCACTGAAAAACTTCACTTAAATCTTAAAAGTCACTAATAATGTAATGACCATTAAATTTAATCATTAAAAATAAATATCTATATTATATATTGTGATCATTTATTTTAATTAATGTTATTTCCAGTTCTCCACTGGTGTTTAAACTAATTTATATTAGTTGCATTGCTTTTATTTAGTTTGTATTTAAAAGTTGTCTCAATGACTGTGTGGTGGATTTGTTGTCTTAGACTCATAATATGCTTACTAACTGAGCTTTAATAAACCCTCACATATTTCTGTGTGTTCATCTTCATCAGCGACTTGCAGCTGAGAGATTTAACTAATAAAAATCCAGCGGACTGATTAGATTTGCATGGTTATTAGGGGTGTAAAGGTTCACAAAAGTCACGGTTTGGTTCGATACGATACAGTGGTATCACGGTTTTGTTGTTGTCAATTCAATCAATTGATGCCGAATTGCCGCTAATTCGAACGTGAAAGTAAAATGCACACAGGCATTAAGCTGTTTAAAAGTGAGGAAAAAAGGGAAAACTCTTAACGTACTGCCTCACCGTCACAACCCTACTGGAGTAGTGTGTTTTTGTTTGGGAATGGGAGAGGCAAAATATCACGTTGCCTGTTACGTTGTTTGGGCTGCCTTGTTAAGCACAGTGACACTGAGAACATTATATTTCACACACTGTAAGCTCTTTTATTTTCCAAATGTAATAGGATTAGTCCAACGAATCATTCGGTTTGTAAAACGGTTCAGTACGAATACGCGTATCGTTACACCCCTAATGGTTCTTTTTCGGTATGCCTGATGCATTAATATTGACGAGAAGTAGAAGTAAATTGCTTGCCTGGGTCTTAACTTTGACGTCTTTAAATGTACTATATTGTGCAACATCGGTGTGATGCTTTCCGTTGTTCACCTTCGACAAACTTCCTGCTAGTTTTACACTTTTATTTCCTCCCTGTGTCTGAGAGTCGTCTGTGCTGAGGTTAATCACAGGGGAAGTAGCTTATTTGAAATGCAATGATTGCAGAAACCACTGGTAATATTTTTACATAATATATTAAGTAGGATGTTTGTGAAAACTTGTAGCCGTACTGTTGTGCCTGAGAACAGAAGTATGGTTTTGCTAGCTGCAGGCGATCGTGTAGGTGATAACTCTGTGTCGAGCTGCGTACTGTGAGTTGGAGTGTTACCAGACCTGACTCCTCAGCTGGCATTTGAACTTGACTGTAACCTTGGCCGTCTGAGTTGTCTGGCTCTTCTCAGTGATGCTACTTTTTCATTCAATTGAGCAGCTGCTGGAATTTAGATTTATGGTGTTTTTGTCCATGGTAACAGTCTGTGAAAGCACTGTGAATGAAATGTATCATAGCCCAGATATTCTTTCTCTCTCTCCCTCGCTCTTTCTGTCTTTAATTTGGACTCACTTGTAGGGCTGCACGATTAATCAAATGTGATTGTCATGCACATCTTGTCAGTAAAGCCAGTTCTGTGATTAGTAGTAAATCTCCATCACCTGCTTTCAGATGGAGCAGCATTTACTACACAGAGCCGTAATTCTCTGGCAAGCTACCAAAAAAAATCACAGGCAATATAATCGTACGATTATGAAATCGAAGAAATCATTCACGATAATGACGGCTGTTTGCGTAGCTTCTCAGTGAACTACGGCTCTATGTAGTAAATGCTGCTCCACCTGAAAGCACATGAAAATACCACATTTAATAACACGTTTTTACTCCACTCACTTCACAACGTCAGCCGAGTGTTTGAAATAAATCCTTCTGTGAGATGATGTGGCTTCTTACACAGAATAAGGCATGCAACATATTTCATAGTATTCTAAGCAGTGATGAAGGCTATGTTGATTAGCATTGCATTATAGATATACTTTATTATAATGAAAATTATAATAAGAAGAACTCTGATAAACCACATATTGCCATAGTTGTTTGTTTATTAGTCACGTTGAATCAATGAAAGCATTTAAATCTTCTGTTTATTCAGCAACCACTATAGGGATTTCCTGGGTTTCTTCTGCAGGGCGTATCTGGAGTTTCCGTGCGAGAGTGCCCTCTGGTCTTCGGATTAGGGCTGCACGATATATCGTTTCAGCATCGATATCGCGATGTGGGCATCTGCGATAGTTACGATGTTTAGTATACTGACCGTTATATGTATACTGATCGTTTTCTTTGCTCACACACAGACATCGTGTCACCGGATGCGACATCTGTCGTGTCACACTGCCGCCATGCCAAAGTCTGTCTACACTGGACGCAACAAAGTGGCCTTTGCAAATCATCTGAACTGTGTGTCAGTATGTCATAAATAAAACGCAGCATCAGTTTACTGTTGGGGATTTGTCATCTCGCGCCGCGCCGCATCCAGTGTAGACAGCATCACTGATTAATGGGTTCATAGTATTTTGTCGCGTTGCGCCAAGCAGCTTGCGTCCAGTGTAGACACAGTGAGAGCCACGCAGATGCACGTGAACTCTGAATTCCGTTCACTTCTTGACATACACGTGAAATTGTCAAAATGCATGTCTCTGCAAGTATCCTTGTAAACACAGTTGCTTATGGATTAGGTGAAGGTAAACAATTGAGAAAGAAATGGATGTGTGAGAATTTTGTAGCTTTAACACAGATTTATTAGATTTAATTTATACAGTGAAGACTTTGCAGTGTTATTTAACATTTGATTATTCAATTTCTGTACCTGAATTAGGGCTGCATGATATTGTAACAATATAAAACGCACTAAGGAGTAATGAGCCGCTGGGTTCATGAATATTAATCACGGTGTCTGCGTTCGCATGAACTGATTTGCTGAACTCAAAAGAGGGATAATAATAAATGAGTGCCAGTCGTTTGCGCATTAGCTCCGCCCACTACTGGAGAAACCGGCATATCTTATGCTTATTCTTAAAAGCTGAATAATTCTAAATGAACTGTTATTTTTACAGAAAAATACAACAAAGAATATCATTTACATGTAGCGCGTCAGCTCCATACAATGTGACTCTCTCGCTCTCTCTCTCTCTCTCTCTCTTTCTTTGCGTGTGTGTGAGAAACAGTGCTCCCAGCACACAACAGCAAGTCGTGCGCCTTCACACTAGAGTTTACGGTACGTCAAATACAGGTACACTGCGCATCCATCGAGATTAATTGAAAAATAGCACAGATCGCTTGACGGAGAGCGAAACTCTGAAACGCTCAGTCAGAGTGTTCGGCGAGTGTAAATATATCTAGGCTAAACTTATACTTAGCCTCCAACTCACACACTGGCGAGTAAAATCTGAGAATTTATTAGCCATTGGCTAATATTAGTCATCATTTAGTCGCCAGAGTGAAGATTTAGTCGCATATGCGAGTGATTTACTCGCAATGTAGAGGGTTGAGATGACTTGAATAGCTCTGTTTGGAAAAAAATTATAATTAGGGTAAACGTACCTATTAAGCTCACCAAAATCTACATTGAGACATTTTTAGTGCACAAGATATTGGTTTCAGTACAAAAAGTTAGGTTAAAATAAAAGATTAATCTCTCACACAAAAATATTTAATTTTATTCTAAATGACAAAAGCATTTCAATTAAGATGTACATCATTAAATGCAAAAAGTCCGGCTGTGCTTAACTGTACCCTTTAAGCACACCCCTGTTCCCATTAAGCTCACATAATGTTTTATTAAAAATTCTTGTTTATTTTAAACAACCTTTTTAAAGAATAATTGATTTTTTTTTTGTACAAAGTCAATCACACAAAAAAAAAAAACAGAACACAAAAATCAAGCAACAAGGCATTCAATTTGATCAGTTAGCTATATATTCATAATGAAATGTCATTTAAGCACATTGCAACATCTAGACCAGTCCATGTTCAGCTAAGTAACACAAATTCAAAAATCAAATGGATGTCAACTTATCTATAGTCTCTTAAGGCTGGAATACACTACACAATTTTTGCCCCAATTTTCCACTGATTTACAGTGTGGAGAAGTTCACAGTAGTTGCCAAAGGTCAGAGCCGGTCTGTAGATTTGAGTTGACAGAATCTATAGAAAATCAATTAACTTAACTTTAAGTGATAACCATCAGTTAATATTTAAAGTCTGTTTATGAAGTATTTACATTGACGTACAATGTGGAAGAGCTTAAAGAGAGCACACTGAGCTTAATGGGAGCAGTAATAATAATAAATAAAGCAGTAAATAATAAATTTCATGTAATATTTATTAAAATGACAAGATTTTGCAAAATAAATAATCTAGGTCATGTAATAAGTTCATACATATTTTATTATGAACAACTACTATTAACAATCTATGAAATTATACTTTTTCTTATTGATGTTTACTACTATGATTTTCATAGTAGTTTACCCTTTAAGATCACCTTAAAATAATATGAAATCTTTAAAAAATACAGCAGTTTAAAACCACAGACCAGCAATAAACTATCAATTTATAATATTATAGATGTAAAAGTACAAGCCAGTAATGCCTGTGAAGTAATATATTAGCGTATCACAAAATCTTATACAGCTAGTCAGCTAACTGTGTTCTGTAGCATCTGCGCTATGTTGCTAAAACTATCTTTTGGATCTAACTGTAATTATTTCCCACATCCAAGTTCCAGGTTATAATCTGCAAAAGTCTAATCTCTTAATTTTACAATAAGTAGTGAAATTTACCAAAAATAAAGGCTTAAATATCTTAAAAATGCACATTTAAGGGGCTCCTCTTTTGGTGAAAGTTTTCAGACAGCTTTCACAATGGCCGCCAAATATTGTGAACACATGGAGACCCATATCTCAGTGTGCAATGATCTGACTGATTTGAAATTACAGGAGGAAATTACATGTAGTAACAAACAAATCAATTTGTTAAGACATCAAGTATGATAATACATTATTTTTTCTTTTTATAATCTGAGCTCAAATATGGAAGTGTGCTTAATGGGTACGTGAGCTTAATAGGTATGTTTACACTAATGATTGGGGTGATTTTGTAGGTGAGTAAATACTTGCAGAGATATGCATTTTGGCATAGTTTCACACGTATGTGTCATTTCAGGCACAAATAGTAGTGGAAGTGAACGGAATTCAGAGTTCACGTGCATCTGCATGGCTCTCACGGTTGTGACTAGAAGGGATACAGCAAAAACCGGAAGCTAACAATAAATTGAATTTTCTATCTATTAGATTGTGTTTTATTTACGTCTGCACCTACCCCAACCCTAACCCTACCCCTTACAATAATGCAAATATAGTAATTATTGTTGTACAGTGTGAGAAAAATTACGCTATATTGATGTGCGCATGCCCAGTAGTTTTGGTGTATCCCTTCTAGCCTTAACCGGCTCTCACCGTGTCTACACCGGACGCGAGCGGCACGGCGCGACGCGACAAAATGCAATAGAACCCATAATCAGTGATGCTGTGTGACTGATTACACTTTTCGCTTCGCTTTTCGGCAAAATTCGCCGTTTTGAATCAAAATATGTTAGTCGCTTTTTGGCGAAATTCGCCGTTTTGAATGAAAATGTCATTTATGTGAATCGTCTAGATCCGAAGAGAGAGAGAGAGAGATTGCAAGCTCGTAGACAGGACTGTGTTCGACCAAAATCCTTTTTTCGGTTCGACTTGAAGCAGCAATGCGCAGACCAATCACTGTATGACATCCAAGCACTGCGAGAGCTACAGTGAGCAGATGGCTCCGTGTGCTTTCGAATCTGCACGGTCTGCGCGCTGCTGCTTCAAATCGAACACACTTCATCTCACAGCCAGTCCGTTTTGACGGCACACTTACGCTCACATCCGCATGTAAACATGTCATCGGCGTGGAAGTTCTTCATTGTGCGTTAAACAGACACAAAGTTCGCAATTTATAATACAATATTGACTGTTTTTGCTCAAGTTCGCTGACCAAGTTTCAATCAAAGCCACAGCAGAACTATTTTGTGTCTCCAAGCAACACAGCGGTGTTTCGATACTGAATGAATCCACGTTTTTGAACGAATCAAGTGAGTCAATGATTCAGTAACCCATTCATAAAGACAGTAGTCACTTTCCTCATTTTTGAACGAATCAGCCGTTTAATGACTCGCTCATTAAAACTAGGGGTCGACTGATTATCGGCGCCGATATTAAGCATTTTTATGATTATCTATATCGGTCATTTTCAAAACAGTGATCACGCATCAGTTGTCTCTCTACGGTAAGGCAGCAGCAGATGTTGCTTAAGTTGCAATAAATCACAATCCATTAACAATACACTGAAGTTGCAAAACACCTCAATATTATCTATGATTTCCGTGATGCGGAAAACGTGGCGGTGGGCGGAATCCAGTCATATAAATGGAATTTATGTATGACGCGGAATGTCACGGAATTTGTCAAAGTTTGGATGAATTAATCAAAAGTAGGTCAGTACACTTTTTCAGTACACGGCCCTACTTTGGATGGAGATTTACTACTGATCACAGAACCGTGCTTCACTGAAAGATACACATGACAATCGCATCTTCTGTCTAATCGCTATTTTGATTTAATTTAAATTTATCGTGCAGCCCTACTCACTTGTTGAAATGTATGTAACCTGGTCCTTGCTTCACTGTTTATTTGTTGCTATCTATTTATCTGGAGAGGAAGTTTAGCCAAATACCAAATGCTTTTTTTCTTTGACACCAAGAAACAATGAATTTGTTCAAGAAGACTCCATGACCCAGATATGTTTTCTGATGGAGTCACTCGACAATCCAAAATAGATACAAAGCTAATAACAGGTTTAACCCATTTTTTTTTTTTTTTGCAACAAATGCTAGTGCACTAGGGTGAATAATTTAGTGTTTTCTTATTTTTAAGCTAGTAGTTTTTCAACATACCATAGAGTCATGACTATTACATATGAGCCCATAATGAGCTCAAAAGGTTTGTGAGTGTGTCACAAACCTACAGCCTTTCTTTGTAATTTAGGCTGCATGATTTGGGAGTAAAATCAAACTGCTTTTTTCCTGATAAAAATTGTGATTTAAACTTTAGAGTTTTGTGAAGTTTGTGATTACAACAATATAACTATAAAATAACAGCAATAATATTATTATTATTTTTTTTATGTTTGTTCTTATTACTAAGTAAAAATATTACAAATATTACTATTATATTTTACTGTAAAATAAAAAATAAAATGTTTAAGAAAAATATTATAAATAATTCTATTTTGCAGCACAACTGTAAAATTACAATACTAATATTTATGACTGTCTTAATATGTTAATTTTCAAACGTTAAACCATTTTATTTTGGATGACAACAGCTTGTTTGTAAGTGCTTTTCATTAATTATACCTGAATTATAAAAACCCAAACTAAGAGTAGATGCAGAGGTTATTTTGTGTGGCATTTTACTGTGAACTGAGGCGCTCTAAGATGCTGCATCATGAGCTGCTTGTGTGTAAAAGAACATAGTGCCACACTTTACTCTGAAACACGATTTTCTTATTTCTTTAATTAAATCACATCCTCTGCAATTTGATAATCATACTAAAATTACAATTCTTGGTCTTATTTTGATTAATCATGCATTCCTATTTGTAAGACAGTCAGGAAAGGCTTAAATTACGCTCGAAGAGCAGTGAAGACCCTCTCTCCCCATGTACTCTGCGACATGAATCTTTGTATTTTAGTGCCTTTAAGATGTTGAGATCATAGAACAGAAGTGCTATTCAGACCATAATCCGGCTGTAAGAAGAATTGTACGCCTCCGAGGCCTACACACTTTATGACAAGCTGCGGAGACTGTATCTGAATACCAAACCCCCATCGGTTTACGCACTGAGGCTGTTTTGTGTTTTTCACACTCTTTTCCTATGCCCGATAATCCAAAATGCCAAGAACATTGGCTAGATGAAGCTTTTCGTACTTAAGTGAAGAGAAGCCATTATCTGAATGATCTAAATTTCTTCAGACACTATAAACATTCATACTGTTAGGAGTAGGACCAGAGGTTCATCTGTGGTGTTTGAATGGGATGCGTTGTTTTGGAAGTGTTGCTCCACCCGTCATGACCCTATTGAGCACAGTGTTACGGCAGAGGAAGCAAGGCAGCCATTGTGGCAGTGTTTATGTTGCCCTGCCTCTTGCCACATTGCCCGCCCACCAATGCCCATGTAGGGGCAAAAATCAACCAGCCTCCTTCAAGCCTCAGTCACATTTCCTGCAGCCCGAGGGAGGCACAGTTCTCTTAACCCAATTTTAGGTTTGCTGTCCTCCACAGTCAAAACAGAGAGGTCTTTAAATCTGGATGAAACCATGAGGTCTCGCCCTGTGGTGTCTCTGTTATGTTATATAGGGTGGAGCAGCCCTTGTGCCTTTTACCCTTTTATGCTCTTTACAAGTCTCTTGGTTGAAGAAATCAAAGCCTTTTATTATAACAGGCCCTTTAGTCTGTTGATGCAGAATATCACATCTGATGGTGTGTGTTCTTTAAAGAAGCATGTTTGAGTGCAGCTCACTGACCTTTCTGTACTAGGCTGGCACTAAATATTGTATTGTGCTTTAGACCACCTTGTGTTGTTAGAAAGCTTTAGAATCAAGTTGTATCTACAAACACAAATTCTACTACAGTTATGGAGCGGATTTGAAAAGCATCATTTAAAAATGTTATACAATTTGGGTTACAGTATGTGAAATTATATGCTGTTTAATTTAGGAGTCGAGGACGTGTAGGTGTTCTGACAAAAAATATGAGGGTGTAGTGTAATTATCTAAAATAGACATGGCTGGCAAAGCTAAAGACACAGCATCCATGACAACGAGTAACAGAAAGCCCTATAAAATCTGTTAATTTTTTTCCCCCAAAATTCTTTTACATTAAAATTTTTCTGGATTAATGGTTTAAATAAATTGTAATAATCAAAAAGCAAGTCTAATCCAGGGCTCCAGGCTGTGACCAAATGGCACTGGCGCGACCACTGCATTGTTCAACTCGCGTTGCCATTTCTGTTGCATATGAGAAACATCAGACGGCAAACGAAACAAAAGCGTAACAAAATCCCGCTACTCGTTTCAGCTGTGCAGCACGGACCGTTTAACAGCTCGGACCGTGACACAAACATACTTTGCTGTGAGTCAGAACAGCTTTACTCGGGAACCAAAGTTGATTTCGCGGCACTGTTACCGCACAGCGCTGCGAGATCCAGTGAGAAGCGTTTGAATTCGCAGCAGAATGAATAAGGTTGCTACGAGATGTACATAGTGAGAATCATTCAAATTCTGCACAGAAATCTCTGTTACAAACAGATCAGATGGCGCTGACGTAGAAAACCATAAGCTGTAACGCTAACTATAACCATGGTGTTGTGGCAGAAATTAGGGGTGCAACGGTTCAACTTACTCACGGTTCTGTTTGTATCACGGTTTTAGGTCAAATAAAAATAAAGAAAATAAGAACAAATAATCTAACTACAAGCAACAGCACAAATAAATAAACAGTGAAAAAAGATACAAATAAAATAAACAGTGCTTTTCAGTATTTTTAGGTAGGTCTAACATAGTTTTTAGGTAATGTAAAATAACATTGCATATTTGACTGTATAAATTAAAGATTAATCCTTATTAAAGTTACAAAAGTTATTCAATCAAGGGCAGTGAGAGATTTCCGTGTTGTTGCTGTTTGATTAACATTAAGAAAGTGCTGTCACTTAAGAGAACGCACTGATCCAGTGCACTGATACTGTACGTTCAGCCGACTATGTCTGCTAGGATACTTACCAAGACGGGCATTTTGACATAATTTTTGTGTGAATTTGTCCATTCAAACACAATACTTCAAAGAGAGCTTAATATTTGCGCTCGTTCTGAGACGCGGGTTCACGCGCTTCGGATGAGCGCACACAGATTTTCTCACTGTTCGAATGTTATTACATTATTCATTTCAGGGTTTGTACAACCTTTTGAGAGAGAAATTCAAGCAATTTTCAGTGGCTTCCAAGCATTTCACACAACTGTTGCCAGCACTTTAATGCTCCAAAATGATCCAATTTGAATGTTTTTTTCAATGGGATGACCAAAATATACTGCGGTGAACAAACATTATGTAAAATTAAAAAATACATCAAATCACCATTAGGCTATAACCAGATAGCAGCAGTGGAGCACTTATTGGCTTATTAGTCATTCGTACTTTTTCCTTTATATTTTTAAATTATAAAATAACAATTATAAAATCACTATTATAAAATATCAAATCTTCAAGAAATCAGATTTGATCAGTTTTGCTCTTTTTTTGTGT